>NW_024496638.1:1635331-1789249 GCF_017590055.1 Onychostruthus taczanowskii
GGCGGGGGCGAGGGGGGGGCTCGTCCGCCGCCCCTCGGCGCCGGGACCCGGCTGCGGCAGCGGGGACACGGAGCCGGCGGCCACCGCCACCTCGGGCCGCTTCCCCTCGCTCCACGCGGGCGTCTCCGAGGGCAGGCAACGTGTGCCGCGCCGGGGAAGCGATCCCGGGGGACAGGGAGAGGGGGCAGGAGATGGGGCAGCGGCTCCCGGATTAATTCTTTTCGGTGCCGGAGCTTGGAAGGAAAAGTCGCCGAAAGATACAAACCTCCAGCATCCAAGTGGCAACTATTTTCCTCATATATGGCAAGATTTCTTTCTGCACGCATTTGAAGTAGGAGACGGAGGGCGAGCAGGTCTCCTCCGCCTTCAGCATTGTCTGCAGCACCCTGTCATTGAGGAGGTTGGCATCCAGGTAGGCTCGTCGGATGGTCTCCACCTCGCAGCACAGCAGCTGATGTTCCATGTCTGCCTTCGTCTCCTCGAGTCAGTTCTCTGCAGCAGGACTGAGTCAGTCGCTCGCTCGCTCTCTCTCTCTTCCCCTTCCAGGAGTCCCTTGGATGCTGCTTCTGCTACTGCCGCTACAGCCCTCTGGAGGCTGCAAAACTTTCTAACTTCCAACAAAACTCTCCTGGTGTAGTCCGTGTGACGTTACTGTTGTTAAGCAGAGATCAAAGCACGAGAGAGAATGAGAAAGAGAGAGAGAGCCAAAAGCAAGGGGCAGAGCCCTAAAGCCATCCCATAGGCTTCAAGTCCTTCCCCTTTGCTTAGCTTATAGAGAGCAGGGTTTTAATGCAAATGAGACAAGGGCTCGCTTTCTTCAAGGGCAAGGGAGAAGTGGGGGAAACCCAAATTGTCTCTTCAGTGGATCATGCATAATTTTAAAAATGGAGCGAGTTCTGCACTGGGAGCCAAATGATGAATGGGGCTAAGGCCACACACAGACACCAGGGAGAGAAATGCAAGGAGACTTCGTATTATTTACGGGGGCGCCAGGGACGGGAGCGGAGCAGCACCAGTGCCTTGCTGTTTGCTATCAATATTATTATTATTATTATCATCATCATCATCATCATCATCATTATTAGTGCTGTCACTGGCACGTAGCTGCCATGCTGTCCTTTAAAAAGGTGCACTCCCAACCTGAACGCCTACTCTTTGTGGCTGACCCCAAGGGAAAACCTTTCTCCAGTTTCCTCAGTCCTGTTTTTTCCCAGCCAGGATGGTTTTACTGCACACCAAAGTTTTTAAACAATTCGGGTGTCCACCCCTGTACCGAGATGGTTATTTTTTCCAACCTTTTTTTTTTTTTAAATAAGGTATTTCCTTTCACTTTTAAGGTTTCACCTTCCCAGAGGGGCATGGAGGTGGCAGGGGACAGGGCGAGAAGTAATCCGAAGCACAGCCGGTGGCAGTGCACACCGGGGCTCGGCACGCCACCCCCACTGCTCACCGCCACCCAGGAAAAATATCCCAGCGGAGCAGCAAAATGGAGGCCAGGGCTCCCTCCAGCACCTACGGGGAGACAAGCTGGTGGGGTGGGAGGGAGGTGCCGGCTGCTGCCAGAGCCTCCAGGGGCCTCATCCGTGTCTCCAGGACATTCTGTCCACGCGTGATGGGGCCCTGCCGTAAATATCTCCCGCTCCCCGGCCGAGCCTGCTGTACCTGAGGACACTCTGCTTCTCGCTGTTTTTGTTAAAAAAGGGCATCTCTGAAAGCCTCACTCTCTCCCCGGGGTTGACAGCGCAGCTTGAGGCCCGCTGGGGAACATTGGAGGTGAGGCTGATGCATGGGAGAAGTGACTTGTCCTGCCGCAAAGTGGCATAGGGAGAAGCGGGAAGGCCGTAAATTGGGGTGCATGGATTATCCTCAGCCTCGGTGCTTTAGCATCAGCTGGGTGTTGAATCCCTGCCAGGGGTACAACACTGATGGCAGAAACTCCAGCTGGTGGCAGGGGCTGCTGGCCATGGAGGACACAGCATCTCTCCTCTGTGACCCGCAGGGAGAGCAGTGCCAAAGATCACAGGGCATGCTGTTGCACAGTTGTGTGTTTATGTAATCTCTTTGCATGGACTGTCTGCCCATCTTTTCTCATTTACTCCTTTGCTTGACCATTTGTCTCCATTTTGTCTCCGTCTGTCAGGAGCAGGAGGAGGATGTCGGAGGCCCTGCACTCTCAGTTTCCCTTGCACGCCACAGGCCGTGGGGCGACTCCGGAGGGTCCCTCAGCGAGGAAGCTGTCCCCTGTCCCTCCGCCTGTCTATTGTGCTTCACGCACAGGACTTCCACTTCTATTTCCACAACTTTGGTCGGCCAGGAAGGTTTTAATATTAAATGAAGAAGCACACACGACCCCCCGCGCTCTCGGGTCAGAATTGGACGTGCCTCCGATGCACGTCCAGGGGGACCCTATTTAATTAACAACCCTGCATCCCCAACACCTTTCTGGTGAGCAGCTGGTTTGGGGGAAGCAGGGCGAGCCCTTGGGGCAGCCGCTTGCATTCCCTGGGATCGCGCCAGCTCCTTCCTTCTGAACATTTCTTCCCGGCCACGCTGCCCAGCCACACGGGTCCTGAGCACCCACACCTCGGCATCCTCCCGGTCGCTGCCGGTCGGATCGGCCTCTCCGAGGTGCCTTTCCCCCCTCGGAGCACGCGGCCGCCGCTCCATTCATAAAAGCTGCGCGGCGGGGCGCGGGGCTGCGCGGCGGGCGGGCGGTGCCGGCGGCGGGCGGGGCTGGCGCGGGGCCCGGGGAGCCCCCGCGGGGCGGTGCGGCCGCAGGAAGCGGCGGCGCGGGAGCCAATGGGGGCGCGGGGCTGTTACCGGGCGGGACGGGCAGATCTCGGCCGGGGCTCGCCCGGTCTCGCCGACACAAAGGGGACGGGCCGGGCAGCAGCGCCAGAGCCGCCGCCGGGCCGCCCCCGCTCGCCCCGGTGGCAGCACCGGGCGGTCCCCGAGAAGCGGGCCGCCGTGCCCGCACCAGAACCCCCGGGTGCGCTCCCTGTCGCCCGCCTCGCTCCCGAGCCGCCCATCCTTGGATGCGGGATGCGAGATGCGGCCGCTTCCGCCGCTCTTGCACCCGGGGGCTTCCGACGGCGCTTCCTTCCTGCCCGCTCTCCCTCCCTCCCTCCCTCCCTCCCTCGCTGCCTGCCCGGCGCTCCCCTCCCCGCGGCGGGGGCACCGCCGCCAAAGGGAACGCCTCCCCCCCCCAAAAAAAAAAAACAACCAAAAACCACTCCTGCTCCGGACTCCTCTGGACAAGAAAGAGAAGGAGCTGCTGGAGAGGCTCCGGCAGACGATGGAGGTCTGGAGCAGCTCTCCTGAGAGGAGAGACTGAGGGGGCTGGGCTTAGTCTGGGGAAGACTGCGAGGGCATCTCATCAATGACTACAAAACCTCCAAGGGGTGCCAGACTCTCCAGTGGGTGCCCAGCAGCAGGACGAGGAGAGCTGGCCGTAAACACAAAGCAGGAGAAGTGTCACCTCAGGGGGAGGAAGAGCTCCTTCACACCGAGGGGACAGAGCTCTGGAACCGCTGCTCGAGGAGGGCCTGGGGTGTCCCTCTCTGGAGACACCCCAAACCCACCCGGAGGTGTTCAGTGTCGCCTGCGGTGCCCCAAACCCCAGGGGGGCCCGTGAAATAAGGCTTTTGGTGGAGCAAAGCCCACAGAGGGTTTCTGTAGGGGAACCCTCACCGAGCTGGGGTGAGGCGTGAGTCTGGGTGGGAGGGAAGATAGGGATGGCTGGGGTGTCCCGGGATGAGGAGCTGTCGCTGTGCTAATGGAATTCAGCCCAAATTCAAATTTATCCTGGGGAGGGGAAAAAGAAGCAGGGAGCAAGGTTTTGTTTCTTTCTTCATGGAGGAAAACCTCCTGTTAGGCCATGCCAGAAGCGAGCCAGTGGAGGGAGAGGCGCCAGAGGAAGCCTGGCAGACAGTAACAAGGTGAATAAACAATGTATTTAAGCACCAGCATCCTTAAAGTGAAAGTGTTTTAGTGAAGAATATTTTGATTTTGTACCCAGCAGCTACAGTTTCTGTTTTGCTCAGCTGACAGTATATTTTGGTAATATATCAGCATGAAAATGGCCAGCACAGACACTGGGGTTTGATATGGATATGTGAGGTAGGAAAAAGCACATCTTGCCCACATAGAGTATTTACATTTGATTTACAATGTAAAGAAACATTTTCTCTATTCCCCAAACCGGCACTCTCTCTTTGTCATCCCAAAGGCACATAAATAAATACCACTGGAAATTTATTGTTGAATGGCTTATTTAGAAGGTTTTGAAGCACAATGTTATTATTTTTCTTTAAGAAAAACAACAAACAAGCAACAACAACAAGAAAAAAGAAACTGCAACAAAAACACAGGGAGATATTTTGTAGCGATTTTAGGCGTAATTCCCGATAAATGACAGTAAATCAGTATGGATCACACCCGCTGCAGAAATGCTCTCTCACGAAGGATGGTCTCTCATGCTTTCTGTCGAGTTAAAGTGGGGGGCTGTTGTTGGGAAGACCCTGGGGTTGCTGTGGTCAGCTGCAAGATGTTTGCATCCCTCAGACCATTCTGAGATCCTCAGCCACTCTGCTCCTTGGTTTTACAGTGGATTGGCACCTCTCTGAAGGACAGGTATGCGTTCTTTGAACCTCTAGTAAAAATCATTTGGCTCAGAACCAAGTCTAAAGCACGGAATTATGGTTTTGACCTGAAGCATAGATGACAAAATGATCAATTTGCAAAACTCAAGGCATTTTTCAGAGCACATGAATTCAACGGGAGTAATGCTGCCAACTTCAAAGGGAGCAGGATTGAACCCGCAATGTATTTAATGTATAGCACTAATGACTACAATAAAATAAACTCACTTTGCCTGGGCTTTCTACCACCTTTAGCCTCATGTGTGTCTGTGTGTGTGTGTGTGCACTTTTATGTGTGTGCCAAAGGAGTGGACTTGGGGTGCTGCCATTTCAAATCTGTAGCACCCATGCCAGATTGGTGAAAATATTAATAATTGTACAGGGTGAAAAGATCTGGGGAATCTGGTCCAATTGTTTCCATAAATCAGTAAAGGAATTGAAGAATTTAGAGCCTTGAGGGATGAGATTGTAGTCTTAGTGAAGCCTTCAGAAATATTTATACTTTATTTGAGCTGTTTGTGGCAATTGGTATTTTCTTATTTACTTGATGTGCAGTCTGATTTGGTTAAAAATGAGTATGGAATAGCATATTTTTGGGGAAACACATAATCCTAGAATTACATCTTTGTATCCTATTTATTTTATATTCTTTTTGCCGTGTATGAAACACAGTGTCAGCAGTAGCTGCTTTGTCCCCTCTGCTTGTTTCTTAACCTGACTCACTCTCCATTTAGTTACAGAAGAGGATGCAAGGTATAATAATAACCTCCTATTTAACTCAAGTGAATTTCTTTTGTTGGCTAATTTTCATTTGTTTTTACATCATTGACCAAATTGCTCAGATTTGCAACCTTGGACTGTGAATACTCTTCAGAGAAGAAAAATAAAAAGAAGAATAGTCTTTCTGAGTGTGCATTCCATTTCAGAGGGATTAAAGTAAAAAATTAATCAAAATAAAATATGAATTCCAGTTTTTGATCAATCATCCCAAAATGCACACAGGTCTTCTCCAGCCACGTGCTGGTGGTGTCATGGTGTGAGTGCTGACCACCAGCATGCCTTGAAATGAACAGGTAATGTCCCAGAATATTGAGCTGGGAAAAAGAAGGATCTGGAAAAGGGGAGTGGCTGCATTTTTGCTTGAAATGCTCAATAAAACTATGCCCCTACTTTATCTCTCCTCTTTAAAATTTGTGTATAGTTGGAGCGCATTCCCTTCACAACCAAAGTATTTCATCAAATCCCAGCTTTGCTTTTGAGTTCAGGCTGGAGAATGAAACTGGTTAAAAAAGCTGAACCCCCCAGCAAAATATTGGTATAAAAGCAGGAATTTTTTCTCAAGAAATTACCTAGAATATTTTTTCCTACTTCTGCAGTAATCAAATTATGTAGCACAATGATTTGCACTGATGGAAGTGAGGCTGAATTGTGAATCTTTTAGAAGCTAATTCAGGAAAAGACTGAAACATGTGCCTAAATTTAAATAAGTAAGTACACCGGAATTTACAAGTGCCTAAAAATTAAATATATGTTTAAATACATTGCTAAACTGGAGCCTAAGGGTATGGTTTAAAGTTAAGTCTAAACTAGTCTAGACAGTAGCTGTTGCTGAAAGTGATTATTCTTCTCCTGGTTGATTTCTCTGAAATGCCCATCCTGGAGTAAAACCAATACAGCTTGTTGACAATAACAGCTACTTCCTCAACAACTTTGAAAAGCATCCATTTCTCACAAAAATGAAAGTAAAAGTCTCAGTTAATGGTAAAATCCACGGAGATGGGCTGGAGTCAGCTTTTGTGCTAACATGCAGCCCCTGTTTGATTTCATAAGCTCCAGCCTGCTGGAGACAGAACAGAGGGGAGCAGTTCTCACGCTGCCTGGGATGCTTTTATTTCCTGTGCTCCTGGGCTCTTCCATCCTGCCAGGGATATCCAGGGCGAAGGGAACAGCAGAGAAAAATGTGTCAGTGAAACCAAACTGGCTGCAAAGCAGTGAGAGGAGACGGGGTGCTTTGAGATGCTCCCCCCTCTCAGAGGGATGCAGGAAATGCTGGAGTTTTGGGATGCTCACTCCTCTCGGTGGGATGCAAGAGATGCTGGAGTTTTGAGATGCTCCCCCCTCTCAGAGGGATGCAGGAGATGCTGGAGTTTTGGGATGCTCACCCCTCTCGGCGGGATGCAGGAGATGCTGGAGTTTTGGGATGCTCACCCCTCTCGGTGGGATGCAGAAGATGCTGGAGTTTTGGGATGCTCACCCCTCTCGGTGGGATGCAGGAGATGCTGGAGTTTTGGGATGCTCACCCCTCTCGGTGGGATGCAGGAGATGCTGGAGTTTTGGGATGCTCACCCCTCTCGGCGGGATGCAGGAAATGCTGGAGTTTTGGGATGCTCACCCCGCTCGGCAGGATGCAGGAGATGCTGGAGTTTTGGGATGCTCACCCCTGTCACCTGAATTCCTGACTGGAATTCTTCTGGAATAAAACCAGAGAGGTGAAGGATGTTGACCTGACATAAGGGCACGTGGCCTCTTGGAAAGGCTGGGGCTTGCTGGACACAGCCCAAGACTCGTGGGCTGGGGCAGATGATGGTCGCAGAGCTGTCTGCATTCCAAAGGGTGGTGATAGCAAATCTCAGCCTCTCTCTGCAGACACTGAAAGGCAGCAGAGGTCTGAGAATCCCAGGTATCCTTCAGGCAAGTTTTCTGTGGAAGGACTTGGGGCCCAGTGGATTTCCATCACGGACCATTTGTGCTGCTGCTCAGCACTTGGCTGCCTGCCTGTGAGGGCTTTGTGACAAGACCCTGAGCAAAGATCTAGCAGGTTTTTAATCAAATGTTTCCATTGGCTTTAATATGTTGTACCCATCAGATTAGAGTTGCTCAGCAGAACTCCAGCCCTCCACACAGTGTCTCATTTATCCTTGTTCCTGCCATGTGCCCAGCTCAGCTCTGCTGACGTTGGTTCTGGTTGTGCAGTCCTGTTGTAGGTTTTTTTTGGGTGGGGGAGTGCTGCAATTAGCCTGGTTGAAGCAAGTAGGCCAAGGAACACTGAGCAGTAAAATAAAGTCTTGATGACATATTTGAACTCTTGGAGACCATGGGTTATCTGATCTGCAAGGTCACTGCTATTCTCTGGGAAGGTTTTAAAGAACCTGCTCCTGTTTCAAGCTTAAAGGGCCCTTCTTGCATTGTAGGACGCAAATGCAGTTTTTCTTGAAGTATATGCGGTTGGTGAGTGTTTTAGACTATTTAGTACCTTTGTTTTTATTTCCTTTTCTTTTAACTGCTCATCAAAAGCAAACGGTATAGAATTAGTTTTAATGAACAGAAGGAAAAAGTGACTCCAGCAAGGTTCCTTCTGCTACCAGAACTGAATGAAATGCAGAAAGGAAAATAACAATAATATGAAAATGAGAAACCTACAAAGAACTTTAAAAATTCCTTTTAATCACTTAAGCTGTCATCAGTAGCAGAAATAAGGAATTATATTTCAGACATGACTTATACCAGGCACGCTTTAAAAAGAAAAAGGCAAATTGATAGTGCCTGAAGAGTCTGTGCCTGAGAATAAAAAAGTGCAGAATTAGGCCCTTGGAAGCCAAGAGCCTTTTCCACCATTCAGTCTGTAGAAGAAATGATGGCCCTTGATCTTTAGCAGCTCTAACAGATGGACTTGGGGAAGCAGGGGGAAAACAACATCAGTGACAGTTTTGTGTTTCTGTATTTCTGAAAAGTGAAAATGTTAGAAGCTATTCTATTACAAAGATTCATTATGGGTATGATTGGCTTAACAGTGTTCTGTAATACAGATCATAAAGTCCTGTCAGAACGGAATCAAATGCTAAAAACCTTGCATAATAACTTTCACAGACCATTAAGCTTTAAGGCTGCAGCGTGGGAGTTTGTTACAAAGAGACCCTCTTACAGCAGCAGATACTTTAAGTGAGAGGTATTTCCCACCCCGGGCTTTATTTGCTGCC
Source organism: Onychostruthus taczanowskii (assembly GCF_017590055.1). Lineage (NCBI taxonomy): Eukaryota > Metazoa > Chordata > Aves > Passeriformes > Passeridae > Onychostruthus > Onychostruthus taczanowskii. The sequence continues at coordinate 1,643,949 of NW_024496638.1, forward strand.
AAGTCTGATTTCTGGCTGTGTTTATGTTCCTATACGGGGGCTGGCTTAGCTTGGCAGTGGGGTTGCTGCAGTGGCACAAGGAGAGCTGTAGGAAGGGATTGGGCAGGCTGATATTTTCCTTTCATGGGAAGCTGGATATGTAAACTGCTGGCCACTTTATCCTTGCTGGCTGTGGCGAAGTATCCCCCCTCTGTTTCCCTCCTATTATAGTAACAGCATTATTCAGCAGGATGAAGTTCCCCGTGTCTTTCATGCCACTCTCTGTGCTTAAGGGAAGAAGGATAATGCACTCCCTTGCCTCAGGAATTATGAATTCAGTGTCCTGAAGGAACATGCAGTTTATCTACAAAGCAATGCACTGCTTGTGCCATAAAAAATCCCTTATCACCTGGTAGCAATATGGATTGAGATCCATTTGTTTGGCTCTCTGTAGGTATTGGAGTTTAAGGAAGGGATCCTATTACTTTGCCATTATCTCCTTGGGCTGGTTTTACCCTGGTATGATTCCATGAAGCTCCTTCTGACTCAGGTGGGAAAGGATTCAGGGCATGGCCTTGAAGTCACAGTGATAGCAAAATGTGAGCTGGAGTCTCTGGCGGGGAAAATCTTTATTTTGCATTGATAAAAAGTTTATGATTCATCATTAGCTTGATTACATTACGCTTTAATTAAGCTTGTAACTGCCAAAGAGTGGGGACTTCGGTGTGATTTTCCTTTGCTATCTCCTGATCACTCTGCTGGTGTGATTTTATAGAACCATAGGCTCATTTAGGCTGGAAAAATCATTAAGTCCAACTGTTAAAAAGGGTCTTGCAGTGATTTCTCCTTACCGTAAGACTTCTCAGGAATTTAAGTCATATTACTCCCTGCTGATGCTTCCACAGTTGGAACGACCTCAGTAGAAAGCAAAAATGTAGGTGAAAAAATGTGCTGGTTTGAAATCTTGGGATTTTCTCCCGCAGAAAACTGCTGAGTCTAAGCACAGATCTACAGCCCAGGCAGGTGATCCCAGCAGTTTAGGGTAAACTTCCTCACACAGGATCCCCCTGCACCTCACAAACTCACCAAAAGCACCACCTCAGACCGTGTGGATCAGGATAGTTTCATCCTGAGCCACAGGAGCCAGTTTCATCTCTGGTCAGACATGTCCTAGGAAGATCAAGAGACAATGACAAAGGGAAAATTTTAATTCTGAAGGTAGGAACCAAAGGAAAAGTGGGTGCTGTGCTTCAGGAGGGCTCCCTCACAGAACTGCAGGGAGCCTCAGCTGCTTTTGTCCTGAGGAGGATTTGGTGCTGGGCTCACTTAGGAATGGCATGGGACAGGGTGATGGAAAGGGAACAAACCCCCTCAGCACTGGGTGCCATCACAGTGTCTCAACCCACCTAAAAATCCAAACTTTACCCACTTTCACAAGTCATTCACTGCCTAGAGGGACAATCAGTCCCCAGCCAGGATAGAGTGAGACCTTTGATGGTATCAGCCTGAAGATAAGGAGGAGACCTGCCAAGACAGATGTTAGTTTCACTGCCTCTTGCAGGCAGCCCCTGAGACATCCACCCTTTTACAAGTCACCAAGTCACCCTAGGGAAAAGTCACTGCTAAGATTCACCCACTGGAAAGTGGAGGCAGGAGCTGGAGGAGGGGAGGGATCAGGTCCCAGCTCTGTTACCCTCTCTGAGTTCAGCATTTTGTGGGGCTGTTTCAGATGGAGCTGCCAAACTTCCAGTTCTCACTGCAGTGGAGCTGGCTGGAAACACAGTCAGAAACACAGTATCCAGTGCTCCAGTGCATCTTCTTAGCAGGAAAACCAGATTCTCAGCTCAGGCTGGATCATCTTTCCCACTCTTCTGACAGAACAGGGTTTAGAAACCCTCTCTGCCACCTTTGCTCCCATGCTGAGGGAGCCCAACCAGCTCAGGGCCCTGGCTCCATTCATGATGTAGTTATCTCATATGTCTGGCTCAGCTGATCAGGGGAAAGATGCAATTACACCCAGGTATGCAATTTTGGACTAGTTTAAATGATATCACGCAATAATAGTAACAATAATGGCGATAATATCTTCTGCCAGATTTGAGAAAAATTAGCTATTGTCTCAGAACAGAGCTGACAAGCAGCACAATGCAGTGTTATGTACTCAAGAGGGAGAATACAAGTTACTTCACTCATTTTCATCCCAGCCTAGGGCTTAAATCTGGGAGACAGGATCATCTGCATGAGAAATGTGGCATGAAGCATCAGGCTGGGCTGATAGGAGCTGCAGGCTCCCACACAGCCCACACCAGGATAGCGCTATCAGATGGAAAGGGGTTATACACAAGGTGTAGCCTTGCAGCCTCAGCTGAGTATCTTTGCAATGGTTTCCCACATCACTTAACAGCTTGTTTAACCTAGCATGATTAACCAGCAGGCTCTACAAGAATTTCCCACAATCAGTAAAAATGCAGCAGAAGGCCTGAAGGACCACACTGGAGGGCAAACACAATGATCGACAGTCAGTGCTTGCTCATGCCTCTCCTGAAAAGTACCCACAGCTATCTGGGTTCCAAAGTGCTGTAAATTAATTGCTAATATTTTAGTTTCAATCCTTTCCACATATATTGCAGTTAGGTTTAGGAAAAGCGGCAGAAATCTTGATCGTTGAAGTCCTGTTAAGTGTATGCAGAGCTTTGCAAAGCCACAGCTTTTTCTCGGGCTGCACAAATAATCAGTTATCTCTCTGTGATTCTCAGAAAAAGAGTTGATCATGGAGTGATTGCAGGGAGGTCTTTCACTTGAGTCTGAAAAGACTTCTATAAAATGTGACAGATAATGCCTTATCTGGTATGCCAACTTACTTTGCATTAAGATCACCTGGAGAAAGACAGCATGTTGGTTTTATGATGCTTTTCACCTCCTTTTTGCCATACACCTTTGCCTACTTACTCCTTTGCAAAGTTTGGCAATTGGTAATGGATATGCCAACCATGCAAGCTAGAAAATTTCCCTCTCAGTTCTCAAAAGCACAGGTTTCTTCTCTTTCTAATTGCAAACTGCTTTCTTTATCATGAAAATTTTAAATTTCCATAAATAGCCATCCTGAAGTCTTAGTGAATGCTAGACAAAACTAAAAAACAAACCGAGAGGAAGTACAATGTGCAGAAATAACCCAAACGCATAGCTTTTATTCTTTCAGGGGGTGCTGAGCACCTCTGAGAGCTACTTGCATTTATAAAGTTCAGCAGTGGAGGTGCAGAAGCATCCTACAAGGCATCTTTAAAACAGCCCCTGTCAAGCCTGCTTTCTTAGATCAAAGTCCAAAGCTTCACTCTATCAAGCCACAAAACTTTAGTCAGAGAGATGCAGGAAGGAAGGGCTGGCAGATGAAGGTGACAGATAGTAGAAGTGCTCTTAGATGAGAATTTTAGTTACTTAAGTGCTGTTCAGCTTATATATTGCCTTTCCATAACTTAATTCCTGGAAACTCAAAAATATTATTCCACTCAGAGAGCTGGTGCAGGGTACGTCAGCAGTGATGTAATATTGACAGACAAATACAACCATTGTATTCACAAATGTTCTCCTTACAGAGCAAAGAGCGTTGTGGCAGCACGTACTTACTGCCAGCATGGCAGACTGCCGTGCAATCAATGCCTTGGATGCATTGGGAACACAAACAAAAATATATTAGCTAACAACCAAAATTGCATTTATCTTGCTTGACAGGGCTCGCTCAGTAGTGAGTCACTTTCTGATCTAATGGTGCTGCCAGCTTCAGGCACTCTTCTGAACCCTGTCTTTATCTGTCCAGAGCTGAGGGCCTCCCAAATGCCAGCACAGATCCCAATAGCAGCATCACCAGAGCTCAGAACACACCAGTATCCCAAAAGATTTTTCCAGGAGCCCGGCTGGTTTTGCTGGCCACAGTCTGCCCCACCCACACCTGCATTTATTTGGGATCCGCAGCTCTGACGGATCTATTTGTTGGTAATCAATGGGGATGTGCAGGAAAGCGTACCCCCCAGCATCGCTGCTTTGAGGATTAAAAGCGCCTCGCTTTCATAATGAGAGTAATTAACTTGTTTGAAAATAGTTGTCAACTTAATGTTAAATAAGGAAGCTTTGCGCTGAGGTCATTCGGGTTCCAGGTGAAAACCATGGAAGACAAATATTCAAAGCAAGAATGGGCATGAATGTGATTGGGCTTGGTTCTGATCAAGTTTACATTTGTTTAAAGGCCCAGCCCAAAGCCTGTGAAAGTCATTTGGAATAAATCAGCTGGAGTCAATGGGATTACCCTACTGTCAGCCCGGTATGGCTGAGATCAAACCCCAGATCATTATCTTTTTGTGGTTTTCCTTTCCGCACACTGAGAGGGAGTGCGAAAAGCCATTGATTGTTTTGTAAAACATCCCTTGGATTCAGGGGGAGGCTGCCTGCCTACAGGATATGGCCCATAAAGCCACCGGGATGGTGACGATTGCTCCTTCTGGATGTGCTGCCTCCGCTGGGCTTTGCTGCCAGAGGTAATCAGGGAGTTGACAGAGAGCCATCAAAACGCAGCCCCAAAGGATGAGTTAAACTACCGCATTCCTCAGGGAACGCTGATGGGTGGCAGTTGTCTCTCGCCACCTCGGTCTCCTGCTCTTGCATCAGAACCAATTACTTAATTTCTCTTTTTGTGCGCGACAGCGGTGCACGGAGAACGTGTCTGTGGAAATACTGAATACCGGTAAGTCAGGAGAAGGGAAGGATGCAAACCTGCAGTTTTCCCATGGCCTGAAAATGACTCCCTCCCTGGCTTAGGGCAGCCACAGGTATGCTGTTAATTTTCAGTCCTCTTGCCAGAAGGCTATAAAATGTCTTTTCATCTTATGTTACATAAGTATCCAACAAATAAGAAGACTGTTATTACAAAGGCAACCACACCGAAAAAAAAGGTTTCATTTACTCTGAAAACCTGCATTAAAGACTTCTGATGTCTCTGTGGAACTTGTAGGTTGCTGAACACTGTTGGAGAGGAAAATCCAAATCCATTAGATTTTTTTGTTTGTTTTTTTTAAAAAATAAGTAAGTCTGATGCCACATCAAATTGGAATGCTGTGAGGAACCAACCGTGTGATAAATCTACTGTTAATCATGATGATAATTTGCTCTCCAAGATGATGATCTTCTATATTCTTTCAGCTTAACAGGCAGCATTCTGGAAAACAGTGCTAATATCAAGCACTCTCTGATTAAACATTTCAGTGATCCTTCTGAACTAGACAGAAAAGTTGGATGCATGTCAGGAGTGAAAACTGCAAGGGGCTAAGCACATCTTAAGACGTAAAACCACAACTGAGCCTGACGATGCTCAGGACTCAGAGAAAGTGCTCAGCAGCCACAGGAAAGGTCTTCAAAATCCTTATGCTTCTTGTCATCAAGGAAATAATTCTGCATGGCTTCACTGGGTGCTGAACGGCTGCTTTGCACTTTGACCCAGTTTTCTTCGGGATAATAAAGTGTGGTTTTGTGTCAGTAAGGCACAGGAGGATGCCTCTGTGGAGGTGATTCAGCACACATTCAACATACCATCCAGCAATTCAGGCATTCTTCCTGAAGTTGTTTAGTTGGGTTGTACCCTTCTATATATTCACAAATTGATTAGCATCAGGTATATTTGAAATATGTCCTAAGTCTGCTAACTTTCAGGCAGTAAGGCATCCTCACCTGCTCATTTCACAGGGTGGGGGGAAGAAAAAAAAAGCCCCAAACAATAGAAAGGTCCTTGTGCGTGTTGACAACCTGCTTGTGAACCAATATTTTCACAAGCAATAGGCTTGGAGAGACAGGCCAATCAATGAATATGAACTGAATTACACTGAGCTAAAATTAGATCCAGTATCCCGACTGAAGTTATTACAATTAGCCACATAAACACACAAGCTCAGTTAATTAATTTTGTAGTACTATGGTGCCTAGAGGTCCCATCTGAGACTGAGACATCCATGCTAAGCACTGAAAATACATCCAGTAAGATACAATCCTGCTTCTGAACAGCTTGCTGCTCATATAGACAAAAGGAACAAAGGACTGGGGACAGAAATCGTTCTTTATTGCCTCCATGTCGGAAAAACTGGCCCAGAGAAATTGAATTGTCTTGCCCAACACTGTATAAGAATTATTTGGCAGGAATGAGAAGCAAATGTTGAACATCAGTATCCACTTCATGGGTCTGCCCACCCTTTCTCTAACACAAACTCCTTTTTTTCTTTTTTTAATCCAGGAGGCTGCTCAGGCACAAGACAGCTCTGGACTCTTGTTTCTTTACATTACATTACTACTCTTTTCAAGCACAACAGGACCTTTTGGTTTCTGAGGTCTTTGATGAGACTGTGTCCTGTCCACCTCACCAGAGCAAAACACACCTCTGCTCCCTATTAAAATTATGTTTCTTCTGCAAAATTTCAAGGCCTCAAATGCACAAATCCATGAGCTCCCACATCTCTGCTGACTGCTTTCACTTGATTCCAGAGCTCCTGCACATTCTTCCTTAAAACTGGGAGTCCAGCTTTGCCTCCTTTGTGTGCGCTTGGAAATCAGCTATGCAGAGAAATCTTGGCAAGTCTCACTGCAAGGGGAGCAAATGTGTTTTGTAAACCTCATAGTGGCATCTTCAAGTGTTACAGACCTTTGGCCTTTCTCCCTCTACTGTCTCTCAACCTTGGTTCTTTCAAAATCAATGATGAAATGGTGATGGCTTTATTTAATATAAAATTTAATCTTCTCCAGAAAAGCAGTGCATGGTTCTCAAAGTTTCTTTTCCCCTTTTTCTGCAGGGGAAAACAAACCTGAGAAGAAAGCTGAAAATCTGAGGTTTCAAAAGTACTATTCTTTAACCTCAGATTTGTGTTCCAGACTTTGATAGATTCATTTTGCAGTCGGTCAATTATTGTTTGGGTCTGAGGAGGTTTGAAAAATTGTCTTGAAATAAATAGTCTATTCTTCTTGTAATCTTAACTATGGAGGTATTTGTAGTGATTCTGTATTGAAGATTTCTGTTTCCAGCAGTTTAGCTATAAAATATGACTTTATGTGAATCATTGAGTCCATCTGGAACTTCAACAAGTCAATGTCCATGCCATCTTCCTGGCCATAAAATTATTTTCTGCCTCATTGCCAGGCTGAAAGTTCTAGGAAAGGTCCAACTGACAAATTACAGAACAGTGCATCAAACAGTATTTTTTTCCCAGATAACCACATGTCTGAAACAAAATTTTCTTTGGGTAGCATGGATATATATTTGAATATGTGCTTATTTCCTAGTTTTGGAATATTTATTTACCTGAAATCCTGCGGCTGTAAGAACCATACTGTGAACTGAAGGCAAAGATGGTCTCCTGGCTGAGAGAGTGAAGAAAAAAATAGTCCTCTGAAGCAAGAACGAGGTTTCCAGCCATGGAAAAGCCTTTAGAGACACAAGTGAGGTTTTGATCCCTGGCCCCAGTGTTATCCATTTTGGAAACCCTTCCAGTTTTATTCTTTCAAACAGGTCAGTGAGAGCGAGGTGGAAAACTGCAGTTTCAAAACAAGCACCACTGCAGTGTTTTTAGCAAAACAGCGCTTGATTTCAGAGGGAAATCTAATAGTGGTCCTGGATCCCTTGTGAATTCCTTCAGGAATTCCCAACACCTGTGCCTGTGCCAGTGGTGTGGTGGTCAGACCTGGAGCCCGCAGCTGCCCCGCGGGTTGTGCGTGGCCACGATAACCCCAAACCCAGGGTGCCATTGCAAAGAGGAGTCCTCAGCCATGGATGAGAGACACTTTCCATTTTCAGCTCCCTGTCATATGAATGGAAATTATGCAACTTGCTCAGGCTGGTGCAGTTTGGGGTTGTGCATTTGAACAGGAACACAGGAGCTGTTTTCTGCTTCCTGTGTTTGAAAGCAGTGCAAACACGATCTGGGCCTTCTGCAGTGCTGCTCGCCGAGACACTCTTTCTCTAGGAAAGCAATTCAGGAAGAACAACAAAGAATTCTCCCTTGTAGAAAAGGTTGTGGTTGCCTTGCCAGCTCTCAAAATTAAAACTATGTTCCAGTCAAAAATGCGTATTCAGGCTGACATCAAAGAGAAAAATGCGAGCAGGTCAGGGAGTTTAATTTCCATGGCACTCGCATTTGTGATTCACATGTCAGGCGCAGTAATGACTTACATGCCCATTGGCAATAATGGAGCAGAGGGCCAGCACAAAGGGACACAAAGGGAAAGGATCCCGAGGTAGCAGTGACAGGAAGGAGCCCCTTGAAGTCGGGCGGTGTCACTCGGAGCACGGGCTGCTGGTCCCTCTCACAGCCACGTTTCCATCAATGACAACCTTGTGGAGCCCCCCTGGCTTGGCTCGAGGCTTTGGGAATGCTGCTCATGGGGGGGCCTGGTGCCAGAGGGCTCCTTTTCATTGTCGAGAGACCAGGTCCTTTTAAATGCCCTGAACATAGTGGGTGAATCCCAAAAATCTGGGCTCAGGGCATGTTTCCTGAGCTCTTTGAGATGTGGTCTCATACCAACTTTGCGACTTCTCAAAATCTCCAGTCCAGGTGAAGGGCTATGTCATGAGGTTTGAAAGCAGGAGGTAAGTAAACTTTTTAACACTGTCTGTATATTCTCCTACTACTCCTTATTTGCTTTTCTCATGGGACGATCCAAGTAGGCATTACACACTGTTGATAAATAGATTTTCAGCCCATTTCATTTAACCATTACTGAATTTCCATATCAAAGATTTTACACTTGGCATGCCTGAACCTATTTTATTTGTAATCTATTCCCAAATGAGGAGTCTGGAATGTTTTTTTCATTATGTGTTTCATCTGCAACGTACTGCCCTCATGTTATTTTTTAAGATGAGATCTTATACACTACCTCAAGTCATTGTACAACTCATTGGCTCTTATTTATTCTGGCCTCCTAATCTAACACCATTTCTGTGTTGAAACTTGTTGCTATTTTTTTTCCAAGGATACACCATAGGATATTAAGCATGTGCTCTATATCAAAGTGCAAATATAAACTAGTTGATAGTCTCTAGTCACACCCTGGATAGGTGTGGCATTTGGGAATTTTTCACTTGCTGGCTGGAGATCAGAATGTGCTTAACATGGCTCCACACACAGAATTTTGGTTGGGAGAGAACTGGTTGGGGCTTTTTGGGGTTTGGGTTTTGGTTTTGGGGTGGTGCTTTTTTAATTTTTTTTTTTTTTTCGTGTACGTTGTTTGAAGGGTTGGGAGCTAAATAGTTGTACTGTTTCCAGAAACAGATTTTTACATGTTTGGCTATATTTAGAGCTGCAATTGGGAAATTTGAAGGCATGATAACCCAGTGCCTCACTGTCTTTCTTTTTCTCTATCACTTTGTGATGGACAAGCTTGATTCTAGTGTCAGCCTAAGGCATGGTGCAGGGCTGCACCACTCCAAGAGAAACTCCAAGGAGGAAGTATGACTCAGAGAGCTGCAATTCCTTCCACAGTTCCTCCTTGTTCCAGCCAGGGAAGTAAGTTACTTCGGTGCTTGAGCTGCTAGACTAAAGCTTGCTTCTCCCCTGGTGCTCACAAGCCTCGGCTTGCAGGACAGAAAGAAGAGGGATAAAAAAGACCTTGTGCCTGGATGAGGTGCCACCAGCCTGTGGAATGGTGGCACCACTTGAGCCCCTGTGGGGTCTCACTGTGGGCAGTCACCTGCCAGCCACTCACCTCTAACAGCAAGAGCAAGCCACCCACCTTTTTGTACTTAGAGACTGGCAGAGAGTTTGCAGGCAATCGTTTTCTTGCCAAAACAGACACACTAATTGGGGGATTCCTAGTGAAAACATTCAAAATCACTGGTAGTGACTTCCTCACTGGTAGTGCAACTCTGAGGCCCGAGGACATCCACTGATGTAGGATCTGCTTGCAAATGGTGACTCCTCCACCTGCCTGACATTCTCTCAGCATCAACATGCTCTGGAGAAAAACATAAAGTAATAATAACAACAAATCATGAAATTCACAGCCTGTTTTTGAATGTGCTTTTTTCATGGATGGCAGAAATGCTGTGCTATGGAGAGATCTTCAACTGAGCACTATTTTAAAAGAATTTTTAATGTGGCAGTAAAATACTGTGGTAACTGAGACAGTGTCAACTGAGAGCACAGACTAAATACTGCAATAGATAAAAGGGGCCAGGAAAACAAGAGAGAAATTTATCCATATGTGCAACAGCTAGATGATCCAGTTAGGAATAAGACCTTGTTATTAAACCCTCTAGGATTACCAGGGATAAGTTTTCAGGAAGTATTTTGCAGTTAAAAAAAACCAAAACCAAACCAAAACCAACAACAAAAAAACAACTAAGCAAAACCAGGGGCAAGAATGGACTTCAGAAAACAGATCTGGTCCTCATGTGGTGTTCAGCAGCACAGATACACACACTCACACTTCCTGCCTGAGTTATATCAGTTTCAAAAATAGCCTGTGAAAGAAGATTCAGGCTATTGGAGCAACTTCTGCTTTCAGCAAAGTGGACTGAAACATGGAGGTGAATTTATACCTCCATGTGTGATTTGAGGTACCCACATGTATGAAGATCATCATTCTGCTGTGAGCTCTGAATGGCATCAGTGCTAATTCACCTGGGTACCTGACAGAGATCTCCAGAGAAATATAGAAAGAGAAACACCATTCACTTGAGCTGGTCTGTATTCCTACACCAAAAATAAATGATGTAAAGGAAGCCTGCAGTTCAAACGTGCAAAAGTTGCTTTTGTTGTGCATCAGTTTATTCAGGTATTTTAAACAGGCTTAGTTAAAATAATCATTTGAGCCTTTCTGACAACTTTGTAAGACAGCCTTATGTGGCTAATTCTTAAATATCATCAGACAGCAGGCTAATTGTGTCCTGGTGCACATTGTTGCCCCAGGTTGCAGATAACTTCCTGTGTTGAAGCGATGACCTGGGAGCGATATCCTCGTAGACAAGGAAATATCATCTTCCAGTCCTGCTGGGTCTTAGACTAATCTGTGAGAACCCCCTTCAGCTGCCTGCCTGTGCTCAGCCAAGTTATTAGGCACATTCAGGATGCATTAAACTCATACACCTTCTAAACTACTGGGTGGGTTTGAGTTCACACAGCCAGCTGATTTAGTCATACCTCTGGTGCTAACAAAAACAGAATATACTGGACCTGCCAGGAGTGTTGCCTGTATAGATATGCAATAAATGTGCCTGGATGTGTTTAATCATACAGATATGCAATGGGCACCTTTACCACCTTCTGTGGTATCTATCCTGTTCTCAATGCTTAGCCATATCATTTTGACAGGGGATAATACTTTGGAAGAGCAAACATTCACATTTCTGAACAGATAATAAAAAATATGGCAACAGAACCATTAGTGGACCAAGGAATGTACCCTTTTGAACAGAAGTAAATTCAAAATAATTCCATTAAGTCAAGTCAGGGGAGAACTTACTCTCCCTGATAAGTAACATAATAAAATTGGCTGGATGATTCACTGTGAATGGTTCAGTGAAAATATTATCTGTTTTGTATACCCTTCCTTTTTCTTTTCTCCATATTCCTCTTTCTCTTCCTCATCCCCTTTTTAGCCTTTTCTACCTTGTGATGCCACACAGAGAAGACCTAAGACCCAGAGTAAGACAGAGTGATAAAGATAAAAAGAAGGCACTGCTGGAAGTGCAGGAGCTGGTGAAATACCAATAATCCATGTTGATACCTGACATGGCTAACAAAGGAAAGGCTCATTCCTTGTATTGTCTGGGCTCCTGAGAGTGCCCCTTGCCTGCTCCGTTGCACAATATAGCCCGGATAAAATGCAGCTGCAAGAGGGAAAAGGTGACACTGATCCTGCTCTAAATAGGAGTCAATACTGTGCTCATCACTGCAGTGCCTGAAAGCAGGACACACTGTTGCTGCTGCAGGACAAAGTTCATGGAATATCAAGTGTTGATAGTCTGTTCTCAGAGTCTGTAAATGTATGTACAAATGGGTCACATCCACAGCTGGCATCTGTCTGGCTCCAGATCTGGTCCAGTAAGTTTCTAAAGAGTAGCTCACGACAGACCATTGAAAACTTCCAAAGACAGTCCCAGGGCACATGACAGAAATGGCCAAGTGGGACAGCACAGTAGAAGAAATCCTGTGGGTTCATTTCTTTAAAGCATAGAAGTCATTAATCATTTCTATTCCTTTCCATTTGAAACAGCTGCCTGCCTGCATTTGCTAAGTAACTGCTCTCTAACCACACAGCAACTAAGTTGTGGGCCCCAGAATGCTCATGTTTCCAGATATTAATAAACAATTTCCCTCCTTCACTGTGTCAATGAAAGCACGTTAACATTCTTAGCATCTGGTTTTGGTAGGGAAATAAAACGCTGATGGTTCCACACTTCAGGAATTCCTTCCCCCTAAAAAATCCTTCTTACTGCTAATCTTCTCAAGTGAGGTTCCAGAAGCTCAAAACTTGCTGTGAAAAATCTCAGCGGCCTTCTACCTGTCACCTGCCATGCAGGATGTCGCTCGTTACCGAATTAAGAAAACGATCTCCCCTGTCTCGCTCGTCTGCTCATCTTCTTGTGGAAGCGAGCGGCATTTCCCAGGTGAGCCCGCTCCCCGCCGAGGTCCGCTGCCATCCCGGCTGCAATTAGCGGAATGCCAGCCAGCAGGTGGAGACGCACGAAAGCAATCCCAGCGCACGGACAGCCTGCCCGGACACGGCATTCCCAGCGCCCCGGCGGGCCACAGCCGCCAAACATCGACACCGGCTCCAGGGAGAAGTTCAGAACTAAACATCTTGGATTGCTGACAGGACGTGTGACGGAGCAGCCCCGGCTGAGGAGCCGTCCAGCACCTTTCGTGTCTCAGTGAGTCGGGGAGGGAGGGAGGGAGGGAGGGGCGCTGGGGACTGCCTCTGGCCTGACCTTGCTTCATTCAGCTTGTTCAAGAGCTCAGAGCTGCCTGTCAGCGTCTGCTGTGCTGAGCGATGCAGGAAGCCACGCACGCCTGCTCCGGGCCGGGCACATTCCCTGCCCGGCACATATTCCCTGCCCGGCACATTCCCGGCCGGCCTGGGCTGCGCAGCCCCGGGGCTCCGCTGGCCCCAGACCCCCAGAGGCATTCCCAGCCCTTGGCTGCGGAAGAGCAGCTGGGATGGTGTGGAAACAGCTCCGCTTCCCCCGTTCCTCTACATAACTCCTCCCACCCAGCGTTTCCTCTTTCGGAGTGGGAACACCATTGTGATGGCTATTTCTGAAATGTCCCTGCCAAGATCGGGAAGTGCGGAGGGGTACAGAAGTGTGAGGAGCGAGAAAAGCAGCTTGGATGTTATTTTGGGAGCGGGGGAGATATTTACATGAGTTTGGGAGCAAATCCGGGGATAATTCTGTGTCGTCTTCAAGCCAGTGGTTAAGTTTCCAGCTCTAATCTCCCCAGAAATGATAAGAAGCTGCAGTGCTGGCTCTGCAGAATACCTGATGTGAACTGATTGACTTCAGTGGAAATAGGCACACAATGGGAGCCAAGCCTAAATGCCATGCCACAGAATGCTGGCAAGCCCTTCCCTTACACCAAAAATGATTGCTCAGGCCGTGAAAGACAAATTTTAAGTGACAGCACATGTCAGCATCCACATGCAGGTATGGAAAGAGGGAAGGAGATGGTGTAAAATTAGGAGAGCTTTGAAAATTGCAAAAATCACCTGCAAACATTTTGAGAGAATTCAGAGTTTGAACACAGGATGTTCTGTCAAATTGTGTTCATTATGGAGGCAGCTGAAAATACGGTGTCTCGTTTTACAGCTCCAGACTCCCCCAACTCTTTATCGTTTGTGGTAAGTTTATTGGAGCTTGTTATTTTTCCTTTAAATGAGAAAGGCTCTTCAAATCTTGAAAATCCAGTTTCGGTGTTCCAAAGGAAATGTGTCTTGCAGCTTTTCCATCCTCTTGGATTCTTCTCCCCCTCCACACTGCCTGTTGCACTCTTGTCTTTGGAGAGCAGAGTTTAACATGCTGCTGAGGAGACAGCCTGCATGCAAAGTCCCTCAAACATAAACACACTTCAGGAACAGATTCACCCCAGTGTGCTGCCAAATGTGCGAAAAAACATTCCATCTGCACCCTTATCAATAGCTGGGATGTTGAATGGACATTCCTGAAAGTGAAGATTATGAAAACGTACATTACTGCTCAGCAGCGATTCCCCAGCTTCCCAACTCTCTCTGCCCAAGAGCAGATGAGCTCAAAGTGGCTCAGGCTGGGGACTTTGAGAATGCTGTGCAGGAATTTGTCACACTGAGCTGCAAAACTCTCTTCAGGTGGCTTCTCTGGTGGTTAAGAAGCCTGTGTTCATTCAACTCTGGTATTATTCTGCATTTGCTGTCCTTTTAAAAGTTTGTTATATCTTACTTTGTAAATTATACATAATTATAAGAGGTGTTTTTTTAAAAACCTGTCTCTGATTTTCCACTCAGGTTTGCAGCACTGAGATGAAATCAATGACTTCTGGGCAGAAAAATCAGAGGCCATGTAAGCAAGCTTGTCACACACCCTGCCTGATGATAAGGCAAGTTATCACCATTATTCTTTGACCTATTTTTTGGCTTGTAAATGACTGGGTGTAAATTCCCAGCCAGAGACTGAAGATATTGTTTACTGATCTATTGTATAGGATTGCCTTGAAAGAGCTAGCATTTGTCTTAGGTGACTCATAGATTGCTCTGATGATGGATGTGTGCTTTGGTTTGCTCTTAGTGCATCTCTCTTTCTCTCTGTATGCATATATGTCCATAAATATAATATATATACACAAAAGAACTGGTTTGCTTTCATGACATACCCTTTAGACATACTCTTTGATTTCTGTGGGGGATTGTTTTTTAAAGAACAACTATTAGTCAAGCAAAAGCTACTGAGGCAGACAGAAAGAAACTACCAAAAGTATTTGAAATAGAGGACAGTTTATTATTTAGGGCAATGGGATAAGGGTGCAGGAGAGTGGAAATTCAAGTGCTGAATCATGTGGACTTGCTCAGTATGTAGTTGGTAAATTGTTTAATCTACGTGGTGACTCAGTTCTTTGTTTGTGACAGGAGGACAAAGCTTAACAGCCTTGCTAATAAAATAAAATCTATTAATCCATATGAATGAGTATGGACTGTGGACATGAAGGTGATGGCAACTTACTCAGAACTTACCCAGTTTATCCCTCTCAGCCAGACCTTGCTACTGGATATAATTTTGGATCCTGCCTTAAACAATATTCTGTTGAAGATCTCCTAAAACGTTGGTCTCTGTGGTACCTGTTCAAACTGAAATTAGGTCCTCATTGGGTTGTGACAGAAGACAATGACATTAAACTAAAGATGTAACTCCAAATATACAGTTTTTGGGCAAAACACCAAAGTAGTTGTCCCAGAACAAAAGAGGTCTCTAACAGAGAAGTGTTTGCACCAATCAAATACATTAATGAAGGAATAGGATTTTCTGAAGGATCAGTTTGAAAGGTATTTTGGAAGAACCTAAATTTGCTGTACAAGAACTGTTCAGCTGCAGGCTGTGGATCCTTAAGATCTACTTCCAGAGAGGATCAGGTGCTATTTAACATGAAATAAGGGTTTTCTCTCCATCTGAAGTTCAATTGCCCGTGTTTTCTCTATCCCACCCTTAGTTTCCCGAGTCACAAGGATGTATCTTGTACCTGTATATTAATGGCAACATTTGGTTTCTGTTACAAACCCCTCTTCCCACAAGTACGTGGTGGTGTCTTGTAGAACGCACATTCCCATAATAATTTCATATGTTTTCTGTCTTAAAAATAAAGTTTATATAATGAAAATACAATATAATTATACACATGGGAGTTCTGGTTTGGAAGAGGTTCAGCAGAATTCTTTGATAAAACAAGCCCCCGACCACAAAAGCTGCATGCAGTGATTTGACAGTCAAACATGTATAATCACTTACTCTAAATTAAAGGCAGTGTCACCACGGTAAGAGCGGCACACTGAAATCCCTTCTGTCACTTTTGGCCAGCAAGCGACAAATACTGTAAACCTAACCAAAATGCATCCTTGAATAAACTTTGAGGAACTTTTTTAAAAGGTGCTTGGGGTGGTAGGTTATATAAGGAAAAGGGAGTGCAAAATATCTTTTTATTCAGGGTTATTTTATGATACTAATTGACCTCTCATCAGCCTGGTCCTTTTTTTTTTTTTTTTTTTCTTTTTTTTTCTTTGCACCAATTTCTAGTATCTGGAAAAGGACAATTTTTTTCAGAGAAAAAAATAACCTCATTAGGCAGAGCAGAGATGTCAAAATCTGTGAAGTTCAACACCCTGTGGTTTGGGTGAGATTTGCAATTTGGTGTTCCTGCCAACATCTCTCCCCAAAACGCACAAATCCTTTCTCACTCCACCAAAACTGCCCCTTTGAGCAGAAAGTTCATGAGCAAGACACTCCATGGGTACAGAATTTTGCAGTTCCACTGACAGCAGCAGGATGATGCTGATTTACACCAGATACAGATCTGGTTCACAGCACGCCTCAGTCTGAATTCACAAAGTGTGGAGTAATGTGAAACAAGGAAGTGACTTTTGTGAAAAGCATTTTGGAAAGGAAAACCAAAAATGATGGATGTACCACTGGGGCAGAGGGAGTGGAGCCTGCCTCAAAGAAGACCTTGTAGAGCTGCCAACCTTGCCACAAAATGGGCTGCTGCCCTCAGAGAGGAGGGGGAGGTTTCCCCGGGACAAATGCAGCCACACCAAGCACCCTAATAACCACTTTGTAGATATTTTTATGTACTGGCACATCAAAACCAGACAGAACTTCCAAAACATTTGAATTTGACCCATCACTGATTAATGGAAGGAGGAGAGGGAGAATGGGTGGGAAGAATAGTCATTGTGAACTGCCATAACACTGGGCAGCAAGCCATGCTATTCAACAAATGAGACAATACATTAAAAAACAAAACTCTGTTTTCAGGGGCCTTCTATATATATCAAGAGCTTGATTCACAGACCACTGAAGTTAATGGGAATCTTTCCTGTGACTTTAACCAGCTACTGGCCCTGCTATTACAAAAGAGGAATTAATATGAGTTTGCACTTACTTAGTGTCTCAATTAGAAAATTGCAAGGTTGAATAAAGCATCAGTAGTTAGTTGCTAATTGAATCTAATTAGTCAGAATGCACACTCATTTTGCTCACCTGTCTGTAGTGTATTTTACTATTGGAGCTATTAGCACAAACCAATAGCAAAGATTTTTAAAAAGACAAAAAATGCACATGATGACAAGAAAAATAGTTAATAATTTGGTTCCACCTGACATTTAAAGCTCTGCAAAACATAGTTAGTTGGGGGTTTGAGGGGGGAAGTCTGAATTTCAACTCTTGGATACCTTTTTGTAGCTTCTTTCTGTTTCTTTCCCTCTGGAAGCAATTAGCTCAATCATATTACAAACCTTATGTCTTCAGCTATGCAAGTGACCATATTGCCATTCCAGTTAAATGTGCAGCAGTCCTTTGTGAGGAACAGGATTGTTCATTTCCACAGGATTTTAGGATGGGGAAAGTAAATCATCTCTTCCTGGTCCAGCTATGCAAATGGAAAAGGTGACCCTCCTCCTTTTGCCATGACTTTGCTGGAGGTCCTGCCTCCACCAATCTGCAGGCAGAGAGGGCAGTATGACACTTTCCAAATTACTTAGCTGTGCAAAGTCAAATTCTCAGTCTAATTAGGGGAATTAATTTCCCTTTGGAGCTGTAACAAATTTTACCCAAGTTAGCTCATCAGGAAAGACCGAGCTGTGAGGGTACCTGTGACAACTCGCTGTTTCCATAGGCAAAGAGGGGCAGCCACCAGGGAAATGGAAAACAATTCCTCATGCCCACTTAAAGGTATTTCCTCCAGGATGTTCCTGGACAAAATTTCTGTAAATACACAAGACAGTCATTAGATCCTTAGACCTGTTAAGCAAAGCTCTCTTGATTAAGCTTAAAGTGTGCATGAAACTCAACAGTTTTCCAGGTAATCTTAACCAAGCACTTCCATTTTGCCCAGGGCTCCCCTGGTATGGCTGGAGTATATCCCACAGTATTTCTCTCTGACTTTGGGAGTTTGAGGCTGCAGCTACACTGATTCCACAAGATCAACACAAATACTTGTGTTTTCCTTCACCAATCACTTATTTT
The DNA here is from genome assembly GCF_017590055.1 of Onychostruthus taczanowskii. Taxonomy (NCBI): domain Eukaryota; kingdom Metazoa; phylum Chordata; class Aves; order Passeriformes; family Passeridae; genus Onychostruthus; species Onychostruthus taczanowskii. The sequence goes on from NW_024496638.1 coordinate 1,662,157, forward strand.
CTCTCTTATATATGTGACCTCATGAATAGAAAATCAATATTTAGTGTCATTAAGGATCAGGACTACGGACATTTGTGGAGCAGAACTTTGTCAGTGAGCGAGTCACATCTCAACTGAAATGATGTTCTGTGTTTCTGCAGTACAGGAAATGCTTGTATCACTTTTCCCCTTCCTCTCATATGTAAATGCAAGCATATTTAATATCCTGGACACTTCCACTTGGTAATGTTGGCAGAAAGTGACACTGCTGACCTGAAGTGATCGCTTGGCACTGGGAAACCAAATGGCAGCAGCAAATTAAGGTGACACTGAAGTTACTGTAAATATTGTCATTCCTTCCATCACAATATGTGCCAGTAAAGAAAAAAAAAATAATTTTCCTCATCATACTTCTTGTAAGTATCACAAGGATTATGTCTGTGTTTCATCCAAGCATTGCCAGCTTCAGCAATTTCAGTATAGAAGACTGGAACAGTTCATATCCATTGAATTCTACACTTATGTACACCTGAAATACCGCAGATGTAGATGTTGCCACTTTTCACTCTTCATGGCAGAAAGGTTTTTTCTTTTATTTTGACTTTTCTGTCTTTCTGAAAGGATTTTTTTCTCTCCTTTTTATTTTATTTTATTTTTTAATTGGAGAAGAAATGTTTAATCTGTTAAATCTCCTTGTTTAGGGCCAGCAGTAGTTCCTCATCGAAAAGCCAGTGCAGAGGTCCTCACTGTATCCAGCTGACAGTTTTTCTCTTACTCAGGTAAAGGTCACAGCATGTACTGAAGTTTAAACACAAACTTTAGCTCAAATTGGGGTACTTTCCAAAGCAAAATCCTAAATTGCTCCTGCTAAAAATTTTTGGGGAAAAAATGTAAGGAGAAGCTCAGATAACTGGAAAAAGTAGATCCCTGGAGAAAGGCAAACAAGCTGGCTCCCTGTAGACATTGCCTGGGTCAAAGGGAAAAGGTGAGTCACTGGCTTCTGCTTACATTTTTTTCTTTCATCTTATTGATAGCAGGAATATGAGTCCAGTTCTCCAAGGTTTTCTGTCTGAATTCCTCTCTTTGCTCGCCTGCCTTCCCAAGACCAGTCCATTTCCTCTCTTTTACCTTACACTGCAGCTTTCAGCTTTGCTTGTTGAAGAGGCTTGAGCTGACTCTGTGCAGAGGTAATGGCTGCTTGAAGGAAGAGATAAATGTTCATTTATAAAAGCATTTTGGCACATGAGTAGGTAAAAGGGTTCCAGCTACATTGCAGGAAAACAGGCATCTTCATTCTTCCTGTTTTTCGGTAAGTCCTTGAAATAAATGATTTGATATTTGGAAAACTAAGAGGCGCCTACATCTCTGTTTCAAGGACTGCTTGGATGGGAATGGTTGCTGCTGGTGAACTTCCTTGGAAGTGTAGAAGTTTCATGATTGTCTTGTATAATTTGGCTTCATAATTGCTGATAATGGTCAGGGTTTCCACGCAGGAGGAGATGTTCAAGGCACCAGCAGGACTGTGGCTGAATGCCTGGTGCCAAAGGCAGGCCCTCCAAACCCAGCACGGTTCCACGATGATGTTCCTGCAGGATCTCTGTGGCTTTTCCTGGGAAGGATGTGGGGCTGTTGGATGTGGAACCGCTGGTGGAGGTGAGACAAGCTGCTGGTCCTGAGCAACCCCACACGCACCCACTGCACACCCAGCCAGACTGAACCTCCAGTCCTCAGCCTCCTCCATCTGCTCTGTCCATCCCTTTTGACTTATCTCTTTTTTAAAGGCAGCGATTATGCGCAAATCAAATGAGTCTGTTTCTTTAGGTCCATTAATTATTACATTCCATTTACATTTTCTGTTTACTTTTTCCCTTCTCTATGGAAGCTATTGAAGGTCTGACGATTCAGAATGCTCTGGGAACACTATGTGGCTTTCCTTCTTGTTTGCCCATTGTAACGGAGCTCATTTTTCAGTGGAGGTTTCCCATTATTTCCAGGAAAAATGTGGTCAAACCCATGTACTCCCAAACCTTTTGATCTCCTGAATCCTCTTCATATCCCAGATAAAAAAGTCAGTGATTAAGACAGAGTTCCTAAAAGGACACATAGTCAGGTTTCCCTTTGACCAAAATGGTTTCCCAGTGAATCAAACCTTTCTCAGCTCAGGGGGGGCCCGACAATAGACCCTGAAAAGATGGATAGAGCAATTGTCCTGCTTAGTGATCCACGAAAGGAAAGGGGTCCTTAGTGAAGGCAGACCTACAGTAAGTCTGACCTGACACTGCAGGAGTAGGACAATGAAAGGTCAAGGAGACTAACGAGAGGAAAAATGCAGACAATGGGTGCCACAGCCAGCACACAGCTCCTGCCACGCAGACTATTGGGCAGCAGCCTTAACTGCCTCAGACATGTGAAGGGCAACTGAAGCGGAAAGAACTTGAAGTTTCCTTCTTAAGAATTGTGGCCCAGCAGCTCCAGGATTTACCCAGGCCTCACAGAGAGGTCAAAGTGATGCAGCTAGGCCTGAGGTGAATGGAAAATAAAGATTATCTAACTGGGGAGGAGAAAAATATAGATGTATTTTAGGCGGAACAAAAAGGGCAACTACTTGGCAGTTGGGATCTGCAACAAGTTCCCAAGGCATTTTGTGGGAGGAACCCCACAAAAAGAAAGAAAGCTTTTGCCTAATTATTTGAAAAAAGCCCCAACAACTCAATATTGATATATGTGGGACTTGCAACCTTCATATTTTTCTTCTGCGTGAACAAAAGATCCATAGTTTACAGTATCTGGGGCTCAACTGAATTTCCTTCAAGCACCCAGCAATTGTTTCTTTCTGTGTGTGAAAGAATCCTGGTCCTTGTCATCTGTCTGGAGACAAAAGGAGAAATCTCTGTGGCTTCTGCAGGCATCCCTGTCCTCAAAGGCATCTCCATTAATACTTCTTTTAGCTGGGCCTTACCATCCTGAAGCAGCCCCTTCCTCCTTAAGTCTGACCTAAGTGCTACTTTTGAATGTGTACACCAACAGGACACTCTTCAGTTAACAAACAACATTTTAAAAGCTTCATCAGAGGACTCAGAAACAAAGTCTACCTCAGTTATATTTGTCATAATAGCTGAATTTTTTTTCCATTCTAAACCACATTTTTCATCTTTTCAGCAACCAGATCTTTTGACAGCAGACACGAGCATTGAGGTTTGTCAGTTATCATTTCTGCGGCAGGAACTGACAGGTGGAATAGACATTTTCTCACCCATAAAAGCAAAATAAAGTGGTATTTTAATGTTTGAAAGATTCAGGTAAGACAGCTTGTTCTTCTTCATAACCTTGCACAAAAATTGCACTTTCCCAACATTGCTAAAATCAGATATAGCTTTAGAGAGAAGGAATTGGGGTGGTAGTGTTGATTAGAGGATGGCACATGGAAGTACACCTGGACTTTATTCCCAGATCAATTGCTGGCTTGTTGTGTGATCCCAGACAAAGCCCTAGAGCTCCTTCTGACTCACCTTCTCTGCCTGGAAATAAAATCCAGTTTCTTAAGGAACGGTTTGGATTTTGGGTAAGAGGTACAGCAGATTATTTCTTTCACCTATGTGTTCTGTTCTGTTATCAAAAGAAGTGAAAATTTAAGAAGCATGTGTTGGGTTGAGGAATGGCATTGAGGAATTTCAACTGGCATTAGGCAACTAATGAAAATTACAATTGAAGAATAAAATACTTTTCCTTATTCTGAGATGATGGCTGAGTCAAACCCAAATTCTTTTAAAAGCCGTCTCAATTGGAAACTATTAGGTAATTTCTTTGGAAAGTGGAGAGGGGGGTAGATGATATTCCTTCTACAATTACCGAGCCTTCTATAAATGAAATGATCTCTTTGCATTCCAGTGATGACCCCAACCGTGGATGAAAGGTGATTTTCCCATCTGACCTCTTGTTTTAAGTTTCCACCTGTGTAACTCTGCATTGTGGTTATTAACTCTCTAGGACCTGTAGGTGAGCACAACACTGAGAGAAAATGAAAGATGGAGGTCTCCTTTAAGGAGTTTAAGGAGCGTTATTCCCAGAGTTAACTCCATTTGTGCTGGAAGGAATTCCCCTGGAGATCAAATTCTAAAGTGGTGAATGCTTACAGAACCTGTGGGGTTACAAAAACCCAGACCAGGAGGGAGGGAGATATTTCTGCCCTGCTGGAGGGGATAATTTGTCTGAAGAAGGAGGAATGGCTGCCCATGAACGTACGGTTGGGCCAAGCCAGCCTGCTCTGGGGCTCCTCAGGGCTTGGGGCTGGGCAGAAACACCATCAGCCGGCCCCTGCTCTGAAGGCAGCACCTAAACCAGGTGTGAAACCCAAGCAGATCCCTCTTGGGCAGGCACTGGTGTCAGGCTCTGTGCCCAGGCACTCCCCCCTGGCCCTGGCAGAGCATTTTCCATCAGGTGGAGCTGCTCCATCCAGCCTTTTCCTGGTTGCTCAGCACGAGGGCCAGGACCCAAGTTTTAACTGCCACACATACTGCAAGTGTGATTCATGCCTCCAAACACGAGGGAGGTGCATAACTAAGATCCAGTGAATCATGTTGTGGAAGTGCCTGGTTTTTTCCAGTGACTTTAGCTCATACAGAGGAATGAAGAGCAGCTGAAGCGTGGTGGAACTGCTCCCACAGCACATGCCTCTTATCTCAATTTTTCAGATTATGTTTAGACACCTCACAAGATCTGGAAGGGGGTGGTGACCCTTCTAATCATTCTGCTGGCCAGGTGTGTTTTTGTATTAAAAAAAAAGTGATGTCACACAGGTGCAATTGACCTGTAAAAAACAAATCTGGGCTCCTTCTCTGTAGGTTATAAGGACTCCTGTGAAGCTCCTTTCTGATTATCACAGGGTTTTTGTTGAGTTTAATTAGCCATTAAAATAATTTCCCGATGTTTATAGCCTATTTTCCCTCAGTGGGACATTTTAAATCAAGATGATATCTTTTTCCAAAATATATGCTCCAAATCAAACAGGGGTTGATGCCAGGGGACTCAGGAGGCTGGTGCAATCACACCCATCCCTGGCAGCCTTCTCCCTTCCAAGCAGGTAATGGGAATCACTGTGGTTTTTCCATGCAGGATGCTGGGGTGAAGGAACAGGGTGGGATGAAGTGGGAGGCTTAATTCCCCCCAGACTGGCTGGATCACAATTCAAGGAATATTGTCAAACGTTTGCCAGAAACTCAGAAATCCTTAAAATTAATGCACCAGAATTCTCTTTCTTCATTCAGTGTTCATTTTTCTTATTTCCAAATTTTTCCAAGGCACATTGTGCATGAAACGAAGATTCTTTAATATATTCCAAAAACTTGGTTTCATTTCTCACCAGGAAAGTTTTGGTTTTTTTTTTTTTGTTAATCAAAGGGGAACTTTGCTACATGGAGCCCCACTTGTAACATTTAAACCCAGCTGGATCTGAGGATACTGAACACTTTGCTGCATTAAGTCAAAAATTTGGGCCAGAAACTGCAATCAGTCTGCTCTGGACTGATTGTGAGCAGTGTGAGTGTCAGTGTGAGTGCCACATCTAGGTCAGCTACAAAAATCAGGTAATTTTTACAGGAGATGTATTCTCTCAGAATATGTTATGATTTGCAGGGCTTCCACAAGGCCACACCCCAAGCATTTAGTGAAATAATGTGCAAATCTGATTGTGCTTCATCCAAAAAGGAGGAAGCAATGGCAGCCAACTGAACTGACTTTGCAGCTCCGTTCTGGTGTATGAGGAAACAAAGAGTGCAAGTTTCCCTCTAACTGAACACAGCTACAGTAATTGCTTCAATAACACAATGTTCCCCACCAGCTTTTGGTCAATACCTGGCATTAATAACCCTGTCAGGATTACCCTGATTAATGAAGAGTAATTCATGCCAATCAGGCAGCCTGTGAGGTGGCCAGTGCCATGTTAACCAGCTCAGTTCTTCTCAAATGTCTCCTGACACTGTGGCCCTTTGTGAAAGGACAAGACCAAGCAGGACAGTAAAAATTGCTGTATAAAGGTTAATTACTCACATGCCTGCTCATTCTCACTGTTACCATTTGGTTCTCTTTCATCTCCCTGCTTGAATTTGCTGTTTTCTTTGCTCAGTTCTCAATTTGCCCCTTCACTTGCTGTTTTTTCACTGAGCACAGATCATCTCCCATTACTGACCTACCACTGCTGATATCTTATAATTTTTTAGCACCTTCCACTTACTGATTTTGATATTTTTTCCTCTGTACTAACCCACAAAATGCCTCAAATAACCTCTCTGAGTAAGGATGGCTCTGTCTGCTTCTCCATGTAGGTCAGCTCCACTGAGCTGGGTTACAGTTCATGACTTGCCCAAGGTTACACAGGAAATGTGTGGCAGAACTCAGAATGGAAACCAGATTTCGCGCTCTCCTGCCTTAACAACAAGGTTATCCTTTCTCTTTGTGATGCTTTTGGGCAGTTCGTATAGATCTACACATATGTTTCAAATGAGTTAAATTTCCATGAACTTGGTGCTTCGAACAAAAGTGGGTGGATAAATGACAAAGGGCTAAATTATCGGAAAATGGCAAGAGCTCCTCGGAGATTTGCATATGTGGTCACAGTAGCTGTGCACATAAATAACTAATTGATTACATGCATAATTGTAGGAACGGCGTGTGCAATTTTCTGAAAATTTAGGCCCAAATTCACAGGCGGGTAACTGGAGAAAAGAAGTTAAAATTTAATTTGATTCATGTGCCTGGTGAGCAAGGGCTTGAGCCACAGAGGATGCTGTAAGTGGGCTGAGGTCTGGTGTGTGCAGCTCACAGACCTTGCTCAGCACATGGTCACCCTGATAAACTGCCTTAAAATGGGTTTTAATTTATGTTTTCCTTCACTGAACCAAATAGTGATTTGCCTCTCCTGCCCATTAAGAAAACAGGTAGATGTGTTCACCACTCTCAGTTGTGTGATTTGTTCATCTTGTCTTTTTAAGGCAAACACTATTAGGAAGTCCGGGGATTTTCCATTTGCCAGTGGCTTGAAAACTGAACCTTGTGATGAAAATTGAACCCCATGATGAAAACTGAACCCCAGGATGATTAGAACTTTATTAAATAAAAGTGCGAAGAGATGAGATGCTGAACAGTGGCACGAAGAGGCATCCTCAAGGTGAGCATCCCCTGAAAAACACCACACAGAACTCCACATTCTGCTTGCCAAAACAAAAAGGTATGAAAATTTGCATTTAGAAAACTCCAGTGGTTCCTGTCTGAGGGGCAATTTCACAGACAGCTCTTCCCCCAGCTAGTGAGTAGACAGAGTAATTGCCAAATACTCTGCTGGTGTAAATCTGGGAATGATGCGTGTGTCCCAAAACCTGGTGCTTTGCACACAGGGAGGATCTGGCCTGTAGCTTCCAAGGTGGCAAGAGAACATGTTTGCATTTGCAGCGTGTCTGGGACAGATAGAAATGTCTTTAAGCCTGAAGGTCTTCAGTGCTGGGTTTGTGGTTTTTTGCTTCACTGACCCCGTCCCTCGCTGATTTGATAATGAGAGAAAAGTGTGCTGTTAACAGCTCTGGAGCAATGTGCTGCAAATTTAGGGAAATGAAAAATCTTTAACAAGAATTGAAAGGAAATCATTGATTTACGGCACGAGCTTCAGCTAAGCGTGGATTAATTAAAAAGCAATGCAAAGATGAGCATGGGTCAAGAAATGAGCAAAGATTGAATTTTGCCAGGAGCGGGACCGTGAGCAGGCACGTGGGTGGAGTGATAACAACACCTGGCCATCTGCAGAGAGGGCGAAAAAAATCCTGTTGGCAAAAGCCGAAATGTTGTAAGTGAAATGCAACCAGCAAAGTGTCAGCAGCTGCTCTGGAGATGCTGCTCAGAGGGAAACACAGACATTCTCTTACATCATCCCCGTAGGTGTGGTGTTGTCCTATTTATAGGGCTAAGGTAATCGGGCAGCGCTCCACAGCCAGCGTGTTTTGGGAGTTATAACAGATATCTCCTGGCACTTGGTAGGAAAACACAGAGGCAGGGATCTGTCTCCAGCTCCAGCGATGTGAGCAGCAAGGAAAGGGCAGCTCCTGGCAATCCCCAGGCACACACAGCACTGCTGGGTGGCAGGGTGTGCTCATGCACACAAACAGCTCCCAGTGGGATAGACAGGGAGCAAGGAGGTGTGGATCATGCATTCCCACTCCAGGGAACGAAAATGTTACCATTTTTGAAAATGTGGGTTCATTGTCATGTTACAGTGATGGTGGTTTCAGTCTGTGGACTAAACATAGGCTTTCTTAATTATCCAGTCCATTTAATTTGTGAAGTGGAGGGTTTTATGAGGGCAGATTTTGTGGCTGTGTTGGTGAGGCAGTAATAATTCAGAGCCACAGTTATGAAGCGCTGTTTAGTAGTGGTGGGTTTAGACTTTTGGTTATTGTGTGCATTTATTTTTCTTTATGGTTTTGTAATTATTTATATTGTTAACAGGGAGTTTGTGAACACAACTCTGTTGTTGTGTTTGTATGAAAGAACAATATTGTTTGCAGAACAATTATTTGGAATTTTTTTTCCCCTCTAAGCTACCTTGTCATTTGAACATGAGCATGTAGGCTGATTGTAATGGGAAACCAAGGAATTACAATTATTAACTAAGGACAAGGGATTGTATTTGACAGAGAGGAAGAAAGACAGTGTGTTCCAGCTGTTCACCCAGATGTTCATGCACTGTCATCCTCACTTCTTCAGTAGAAATCTGGCATCCTAAGTCCCTCTGCAAGTCCAGCAAAAAAAGTAATTTTTGCATTTTCAACCCTTTGCGCCTGGTTAACTTGTCCCCATGCCAGTTCGCAGCAGCTCCTGGTAGCTACTGGAGTGGTACAAACTTTGCAGAGAAATGCCAGCATAAACAACTAGAGGCAATAGATCAAAATCTCCTAAAATATGTAGGAGCACAAGTCCTGGTGAAAATCACTGGGATTCAAAACACCCTCCATTAGCTGCCATGGAGAGATCCAACTCTGGATCCCCAAAAGAGGGACATTATTATCGAGGCAGCACACTCCTGGATGGGAACAGTCCTGCCCTGTGGCTTGTCTGCTTCAATAGAAGTGAATTAACTTCCCGAAAGTTCAGGTTTCCCTTTGCCATGTACTGCTGCAGATGCCCTCCTTGGTGTCCTTAAAAATATCTTCCTTTAGCCACTAGTCTTTTGGAATGATGAGGAATTGCAATGGCTCTTAGACAGCATCAAACTTCAGTGCTCTTCCTCCCCCATCCACAATCATAAAGAACCAGAATTGGGGTTCTCAGAGACTGCTTTGGAGAGTATCATAATGGTGGGAATTCAGAAAAAAAAATTGAAGGGGAACTTTTTATGATCAGTTTAACTTGGCTAGAAAAAAAAAATTGCTCACTGAACTCATCTTGATAATTTTCTCCTTGAGTGGAGAATTCCAGCAGTGGAAAAAAAAGGCACTTTTGGAAGCAGTGGAGGGAAGTTTACACAGATGGTATGAGAGAATTGGCATTGTGCTTGGAGATGTGGTGGGCCAGAGAAAAAACTGTCCTAAATAGAAGGGACAAGATGCTGGGTTTAATTTAAAAATGCTATTGGCATTTTGTTACTGGAATGAAGGGAGCCACGAGTCTGCAAATGAAACAACCCAAACCCTTCACCACAACCATGGAGTGTAGCAAAAGTGCAGCAGCTTGGCATTTGCAGGCTTTGATATTTTTTCCTTTGTCTTGCCAGCTTCCAGTGTGCTCTCTCACCTATTTAGTTGCTTAAAGATAGCTTGTAAAGTAAAAAATGTCAGCCTGATGCTGATGCTGTAAAGATATTTTGAAAATTCCAGCCATTCCTTTGGTTTAGCGACTGTAAAGCTCTTGCAACTGTTATCATTTGTGATGGTCACAAGGAAGTGACATTGTCCAATAAAATCCCCACCACAAGTCAAGCTACTTAGCAAGGACATAATTTAGACCTTGGTTTGACAGCTTTCTTTTTCTACTCCATGTGGATTGACCAAGTTCAGTGGTTTGTTAGATGCATTTGGAGCTGTTTGAGGTTTTCTAACAGTACAAGAGAAAGTGGTCCCCAATATGCCATCCTTCTCCTTGCTTATGAAAATACACTCTCATAAAACCACTGGAAGAACTGAGAAATATGGTCAGTAACTCCTTGATAAAACTGGATTAAGATTTTGTTTTATTTATGTTAACAATAATCATTGTGGTTTAGTGGCATTTGAAACAGCTGGAACCTTCTGTTTCAGCTGGTGTTTTGATATGTCATTTTTGCTTGGACTTTGGTCCTGATTTTCTGGTCTATGTGAAACAGGTAAATCATTTATGTACCTCAGAGGAGTGCTTTAAATTTAGGAATTTAGAGAATTACCAAGGGTGGTTATTTTAATCTCTGCCACTCAGTCACTAAGGGCTAGGTCAAAAGCAGATTTAGGAATATAAATTGGTGCAGAAGCCAAATTCAGGTACTATGCCTGTAAACTAAAGCCCGAAAACCTTGTTTGAAGTCTCTGCATTTTGAAGTCCTGCACGTGCCCAAGGGCACCTGAAGCTTGATAAAACTCAGTGAGCAGATCATGTGTATGCCCAAGTCCTCCCTTGGTAGAGGAATCCAGCTGGGAAGGGAATCCCCCATGCCAATGCCACTGTACTCTGAATTTACTGCCCAGGGCTGAGTGAATGCCTGCATGTGCAAAACTGAAAAAAAAAACATGTAGAGGGAGCATCTTTAGCTCCAGTAAACTTGAGCTGCTGTAGAATAACCAGGGAAAAGTGTTGGGAGGGCTGCAGGGACTGCGGTGGTTGATTAGTTTAAATCTACTGGGTGAGTTACAGCCCCGAGCAGCAGATTAGATGTCAGGTTTATTGTACACTGGGATAAATTCCCAAACTTTTCAGCTACTCCTTATCTCCCGAAAGCACCTGCCCCCTGGGCAGGGCTTCCAGGGTAATTTGAGTGGGAAAGGAAAACAGCAGAAGCTGTGGTGACAGCTAGCAACTGCCCGAAGTAACCCTGTCTTGGCTTCCAGGTTGCAGAGCCCAGGAAACAGCAGATTTCATAACGAGGGTAAAATTTTGGAGGTTAATATTTCAGGAGGTTGTTTCGTGGGGCAAAATTTCCTCTGAGTCTCCAGAGGGTTTGAGAAACTCTGAAAAGAGAGTTTGGAGAAAAGCAAGTATGACCTTATCTGGTGCTGTGCAGTAAAACATTGGTCACAGTCTGTGATTTCGAAGTTAAATTATCTGGGAAAATGGGCTTGTGAAAAATGCGTATTTTATGATTGGGTTTTAGCAAATATTAAAATGAATATTATGTGTGTTACGTTAGAAAGTTATGCTGTATTAATTTCCTTAAGTAGTATGTTAAATGTAGTTTAAGGTTATAACATAATGTTAAAATAGAAAGTATGGTATGTATGATATTTTTTTAAAAGAAAGGACTCGCACCAGATAGCAGCCACAGGACACCTATATCCTTCAGAGAAAGAGAATTTATTGCTCCCTTATCAGCAGAAAACTAACTTCTTCCCGGCACCAGCACCGTTAGGATAGTTCTGTGTTTGAATGGAATTTATGCATGATGTATGAGGTGTATGAATATGCAACAGGTGATTGTTTTTAAGGGTTAATCCTCTGTTAACGGGTATCCTTTTTGGGGCTTGTGCCCAGAAAAAGTACGGTACCCGGACGTCTATATCTCTTTGTTTTTATTGTCTCATATTGTCCTAATCTCAATTGTTCAAATTTTATTACTCTAATTATATTACTACTGCTATAACCATTTTATTACTATTAAACTTTAAAAAATTTTAAAAACAAGAGATTGGCGTTTTTCACAGGCTTGAGGTGTCCAAGCAGTAGTAGTAGGAGATGCTATGCATGTTATATCATCATAAATGCAGAGTTTAATATTCATCATACTTTGTTTTAATTTTGTTCTGTGTCTTTGTAATATGCTCTTCCCCACACTTTCTGTACAAAGACTGTCAGAGGGAAAAAGAGACATAGATCTCATCTCCGCTGCTTGCAAAGGATATGGGAAATCCAGTAATCCAAATAAATAATAATTTAAATTAAAAATCAGAAATAAAAATTATAACAATAACAAAATTAATAATGTTTGGGACATTCAAAAGCAATAAGATCTTAGTCCTACAAGGAAGCAGGTTGGGATTCAAGCATATGTAGAGTTTCCACCAAGAAATACGGGTTGAAACACACAAAAAGCTCTAGGACTAGGAAGAAATACATCTTTTCTTGCTTTATGTGTTCTCTGTTTATTACAAAGGATTTACATGGAACATTAAAAGGCTCAGCCCTGACCAGGCAGAGGCAAGGCTGGCAGGAGAGGGAAGCAGCCAAGAGGAAGTGCAGATAATGTCTCACCACTGATACCTGCGTCTTTGCAGATAGTTAATAGATAACGTCTCTGGAGATAAGTTCTCCCAAACCAACAGAATTCCTTCTTTTCTTGCCCTTTTCCTTTGTCCGGGTCCTTCCAGCAGCTCTTGACAACATCAGGGCTCTGCAGGGGCAGTGGATCCCTCCTTGATGCATTTCAGGGCTGCCTGCGGGCTCTGCCCTCTCTCCCAGCATGGAGCAGCATCTGGGTTTGGTTCCTAGAGGTGCCGCTTGTCTTTCAGATGCAAAGTGGGGAACTCCTGCCCAAGACTTTGTCACCTTGAGATCTGGCTGCAGTGAAGCGATCCAAGGCAAGGCAGAGCCCTGGAATGCACTGGGCAGTGCAGATGCAGGAATGGCTGCACAACGGGGTTTTCATGTTGGGAGCCTCAGCTCCAGTGGTTATGCCTGTCCAGTCCCAAAGGCAGATAATGAACATGTGTGAACATTTGCTGTGTGAATGCCGAGCTGTTAAAGAACAGCAGGCTGTAACAAAACTCCAGGAAAAGCCATATCCTGCTGTAATTTCATAATGGACATGAGGTTTGACCATAGCACAATGTGGGATGTGTGGCAACTTTTGCACAGGACTAGCTTGGAGGGACTTTTTGGATAATGCACTGAACATCTTCAGAAAGTGAAGTTAATGAAAAAATGCTCTAACCAAAGCCCCGTGAGATCCAGATTTTTCCTTCTCGGGGAATGTCCTATGGTTGAGTTTTACTTCCACTCCTAATGAAAGCAATAAAACAATCCAGAAAGCTATTACAAAGCATGATTATGAATACAGTAATTGTTGGTCAACCAAGTGATTTGTTTGAATAAAAGCTAAATATTTAATTTAGATGTCAACTTGAAATAGTATGGAAAATAGGGGGAAATGTTTTGCAATGTAAAATTGAAAATGTCGTTTTGAAAACGCAGTAACATTCAATTTTCAGCAAGCCAATTCTTTTGCTTTTCTCTTCAAAAGGAACATTAGTCAAGCTCATCACTGTTAGGCAGATGTTTTGTTTTCTTGAATTGGCAGTTTCTGAGAGTTTAAGTGTAACTGACTTGTATGTTAAATGCCAAAAGATATCTTTAAAAGGTGTTGTAATCCCAAGGAGCTAAAAGTGTTGCTGAGAACCTACGCTATCCAAAAAATATCAGAAAGAATCCTACAGGTAAACGTTTGGATTTTTTTTCGTTTGGTCAGAAATATTTGTATGGACAAAATTATAATAAGGATCAGAAAAGGATTAAACAATTGCACTGATTTTTTTCCCTGGGCCTAGAACTTCTGTTTATCAGATGTTATTTTTTTACCAAAGTGGAACGAGCCAGAATACTGTGTCACTTTTATTTTCACAGGCTAAGTCTAAGAAAAAGCCCTAAAATATTTTCTGGCCAACAGAAAGAGCATCCTAGAGGAGCAGGCGCTTGTTGGTGAGGTAAATACTGTTTTCTGGTCAAGTCCAGCTGCAGCTGTTTGGGTTTTTAGGCATTGATTTGCATGGCAGCCTCGTGTAGCACTGCTTCCTAGTGCTTGGCAGCCGGCGAGAAATCAGCCCCGATGACACCTGTGGGAAGCTGCTCTTCTTGGGCTGGCAATTAAGCTCCACGGTAGCTTTTGGGAATCAATGGGAATTAAATGCAGATAACAGGCATTAATGGAGCATTTATTGGAAATAATTTAAATTATGTTTAGTGGTGGCTTAGTTAATGGAAATTAACGACTAACTACAGTTTGGGTACAGGCAGAACTGCTGGAATGCAGTGAAAGTCAATACAGGCAGCTCCAAATGGCAGGGGTAAGGAAGTGCTTATTGATATTAGTGATCATCAATATTTCCCATTGGAACTATAATCTGATTCAGGCCATGTTGCTGTAGACTTCACCCACAGCATAGGGGAAACAAATTGTTAATGATATTGTAAATGCAAAGTGTCACTAATCTAGTGACTTGCTACACTGGGTATTGAAATAATTAATGCAGTAGATCATTCTTAATTATAGTCTTGTATTTACAGACAAACCGAAACTGAGGCTGGTATTGATTAAAAGAGGTGCCATATTGCAGACTTTTCTAACCATGTAACTATATTGTTCTTGAATTTCATACAGTGTAGCTTAGCTTTTTACATCTGATTTGAATTACTTGAATGTCTTAAAGATCTATGTTCCAACCAGATGTGAGAAATGGCTTTGGTTTGGAAAGTTTCAAGGAAGGACCACCAAATAACAAGGGAAAAACCAACTCTCTGTTATTTTCCCCCCTACACCTCAGTGGAAAATATTAAAAAATAGTGTCCCAATTTATTAATACAACTTGGGATCCTGTCAGGAAAACGTTCCTTACCTGCAAAGTTTCTTTATCTTTCTTTCCAGCCCAAGATTATATACTGGACTTGATAAACTTCTGTAACTGAGAGAATTAAACATTTCTACACATAGTAATACTATTTACTGTGCTTTATGCATGTTCTGTCACACAGCCAACACTTTAACTAGGCAGAATTTCTCTAGTTAAGCACTGCTGGTTTAACTACAATAATTGGCTGTACTGAGAGAATACACATAGCCCAGTTAACTGTAGTAAAGCCACAGACTTTTCTTCTCTTTTTCTTGTCATTAAACTTCTAGATATTTTTTAAACTAAGTTATTTTTTAAAAGTAACTAAAGTATTCAATTTAATATGAAGGCATTACCTTTTAACAGAAAGGTTTGTATATAATATCCTGTAAGGAATTGGATCACGTGCTACTTCTGCACCACATTTTGTTTTGTCGTCTCTATTTGAGAGAAGTACTCAGTATCTTTCATAATTATTTTCTTTTGCAAAGTTATGTGATTAAGATTAGAGACATTCTGATTTCCAAAATTTTCTGCAACATGTATGGAAAGCCCTGCATTCCTGTGAAATTTCCATCAGTGAACTGGGAATGACTGCTAGAAAGTGACCACAACAAGAGTGTGGGTAAAGCAAACTGAAATGATCTACAAAGGGTAAATAAAGGTTGGAGATTTCTTTGGAAATACTTCCAGAGCTCTGTTGAACATGTCACTGAAAAACCGAAAGACATCAGATGGTAAAGATGGTAAAGAATTACCTGGTTTGTTATGCCATATACAATGTTTAATAATGGCATGAATTTCAAGGTAGTGGTAAAAACTGTAATAAGCAGGTTACTATTAGCTCACAAAGATACCATCTGTACTTCCCTGAGAGAAGTCCAAGGAGTACAGAGACCACATTTCAAGTACTAAAAATGGCTAGAGAATATAATTGGCATTATTCCTTTTCATTATACCTGGTGATTTGTTCCAGGATTTACAGTCCTGACCTTGATGTGCCATAAACAGAGTCTTCATTTAAAAGGGATTAAGGCTGGTTATGTGTGATAACCCACCTTAACACAAATGCTGTCTTTTAGAAGATGCCAAGTTATGGAACACTTCCTGCCTATTCCACTGCCAATGGCTGCAACACTGCTTTGGAGAACACCTCCTTGCCACCCGGGGAAAACAGAACATCCTATGGATGAGTTTTTCCCAGGGTACAAAGCCCTGACCATCCACAGCAGCATTATTTGGGATTGACAGACGTGGCAGTGCTTTCTGCATGACTGAAGTTCTTGGAGCAAAGCCCCAGTCAAGAGACTACCCAGCAAGGGTGATTCAACCACCCTGAATTCCACAGTCTCATGGAGGCAGAGCTTTGGCTTGTGATTTGGGCAAGGTATAGCCCAACTGCACACCGAGTGTGGCCTCCCTGGCTCCCAGACAGGTGCTCAGGTCAGGTCAGCTCAGAACTAAAGAGCTGGAACTGCCTGTACATCTGAAGTACAAACCATAAGGGCAACCAAATGCTAAGAATTAAACCTTTTTCCTACACACAGCTCTTAGCTGAACCTCGTCCTGCTTGTTTTTCCTCTTCAGCAGGAAATTTGGAGAAAATGGCCATTTCTCTGCAAATTCCTTCCCACACAGCACCCCCTCACACACAGGGGGGGGGTTGTGAAATTGCACCTTCACCAAGGATTTTGTTACAAAATGGTAGGTTTAACCACCGCCCTTCTCTTCGGCGGCGCTGGAGGAGACAGTTCAGCACATGTTCCTGCCCAAAACAAAGGCATATGTAAGGTTGCCCAGGAATTCCAAAGATCTGGGTGGGGAACCTTGCAGAGTTTGTTTTGGGCAGGGATGCATGTGGAAAAAAGACAGAGCAGGCTGAGCAGCAGAGATGGGGCTCAGAACAGGCTGGGAGGAAGGTGGGCAGCCTGCAGGAGCTGAGCCAGGATGAGCCTGGAGAAAGGGATTTCAGTCCCCGAGCTTTCCTGGGGAATAGGACCAAGGAAACCTTCTCCCCTTCCATGAGAGAGGAAATGTGATTTAGCAGTGGTTTAAAAGTGGGCAGCTGTGAATTCAGGCCTGTTCAAAGCTGTACACAATTGTAGTCATCTCAAGTAACAAAAAATGGAATACTCACACAAGAAAGTGGAATCAAGAGATTTGCTTGCCTGTGTTCCTGGAAAGCAGGGCCAGAATACCTTGTCACTACCTCTAGCCATTACAGAATTCTGAAAGTCTGGTTATTTTTTAGGCCAAAAATGAGACAGTTTAAGGAAGCCCTTACAGGTCCATTTTTATATTAATTGAAAGCCACAGTCTGAACAAGATTATTTGAAAATTCCCAGACAATTCAACCTCTACTATGTATACTGTGAACAGTGAATTTGGTAAATTCTGTATACAGCTGGAACAAAGGGTCTGAGACCTTATTTAGTTAATAAATGTAAGTGAAATATTTGAACAATCTGATAACAAACACTCAGACAGGCCCCAGACTGCTTATTTAAGTCACAGTTGTAACAAGAGCTCTGGAAGATTTACCTGTGGTAGGACTGCAGATGTGGTTACTCAGAGATTTTTGGTCAGATTTTCAAACTCATATAACTGTACTTAATTTCTGTATATTTCAGCTGGGGCCAGCATCCTTATCATTGCTGAAACAGGGATTTACAGCCCTTTATTCCCTCTAGCATTCACCTTGAAGGCCATGGAGCCCTCACTCCTAGACTTGCTGATATAAAGATAATCATCTTTGGAGTGAACTTCCTAGGAACCAAGTCCTCCTCCAGCTGGAGGCAACGGAAATGCTGTTGCTGACTTCAGTGGCAGTAAATCTCAGTTCTATAATTTTTTTTATGACACCTCTTCTTGCAACAGATACGTTTACCAGAACATTCGCTACTAATTGCCTGCATTTTTTCCCTCATGTTATTAAATGCAATTTGTAACATTTTTTAACAAGCAAAAATAGCAACTCACAGAAAGGAAGGACTGTCTATGTTGAGCAAATCTCTTAAATATTGAACTTATCTAATTTGTCTTCCTTTTCTTTATCCATCCATTTAAAAGGAAGATGTTTATGGTGTGAGGTTTGGCAAATAGCTCATAAAAAGTAAATCTTGTTTTGTTGTGATGCAGAGATTGGGGAGGGAGAAATCCTATAATTTCAGCAATTTCTTTCTCTTTTTCATACTGAGTTACAACTCAGCCTGAGTTGAAATGACAGATACCAATCCCAAGAATCAAGATTATTGGTGGAAATGCCAACTGACTCCTCAGAGCGGTGCTGTTAGCGGCACCACTCTTTTACTGGAGTGAATCCAAAGGGGTTTTGCTCTCAAATCAAGCATTATGTTATCACTTTTCTAGTCTCACATCATTTATTTGATAGCAATTGTTTCCCCTGATTCACAGCCATTCACATGTGTGTGATAGGAAACATTAATGTGCCATATTTTATCTGCCCCTGGGTATCAGTCCTCAAGGTGTTGATGCTGGTGTGAGATGAGGATGCTCAGCACTTCTCCAAGCCAGGACAAATGGACATGGTGAAGGTGGTGACTAAAGGCTGTTATAAATGCACTTTGGGGTTCTGATGTTGCAATCCAGGGCTGCCCATATGTTGTTTTTGTGGCTTATTTCTTCACAGAGAACTGCCGCTGATTCTGTCATTTGTTAATGTTGCCATGACAAACTTTCCATATAATTTTTACTTGATAATTCTTGACCAAGGCAGGAATTCTGCTTTCAGCAAAGCAGGATAAAGCACTGACCTCCACAGCACTGAATGTTTGTCCTCTCTCCCTTCCTCATCCACCAAATTCCACCTTGTGTAGACTCACCAGATACTGGGTACGGAGCTCTCCTCACCTAACGTGGAGCAAGATACACTCCGAGCTCGGTCACTCCCCTTCCCTGTGGAGACAATGGGAAAAACCAGAAACCTGTAAGCTGTGATTCACCTTACCTCTCCCAGACATCTGTGGGAACTGAGAGCCAACAGTGCCTCACACCGTGGTCACCTGTTCAGACACTTTCTTGCTCTGTAGATCTCCCCCTGTTCAGGTGAACCCCATGACTGCTTTACTTAATATGACCTTAAGTACAGTGTAACTCCACCTCAAGCCTTTTTTTTTTTTTTTTTTTTTTTTTTTTTTTTTTTTTTTTTTTGTGATTTATACAAAATTATTATAGAGATTTATACCTCTAATCTGCTTGTCTTGAAGACATTTTGATAAACGGGTGCATCACAGGATTTCAGAAAATCACCAAAGTCACCACAGGACAAAGTAACACTGGCCACGCACTAAAAGCTGTCCCTCTGGCTCTCACTGAAATGAACATTTTAGTATCAGCAGGAATGAGTGTTCCACAGTTGGGATCTGGTAAGGTGGTCACAATCTTCTGCATGGGCTCACTCATGATAGAGAAGGATTCTTCTGCAAACAAAAAGATGTCATGCTGCAAACAGAAACCAAGGAAGTTCTTTTGTTATAAGATGTTATGCATGTTTGACAATTCTGCCTTGAGTGGTCTGGGCTTCCTTTAAAAATTAAGATGTGAAATTAGTTTTTTTGGTCTAAAAAGCCACGGAGCCTCTTAAATTGAATCCTGTCCTTCAAACTGATTTTTATTTTAAAAAACTTGCTTGTCTGTAATTTCTGTCAGTGGCTTTAAAGCCACACAACTTTCAGAACTGCCCCACAGTTCTGAAAGGTGACAGAGCGAGATGTCACTCGGTAGGATTGGCATAATCTAGATTCCCTTTAACTGCTTAATTTTGCTAACTGGGCTGCCCAAAGTCCTGGTGAGCACCCAAATTCAAACTTTGCAGACATGAACTTTTGCCACCAACCAAATAAATCTTTCATTTTGACTACAGAAAAATCTAACTTTCCATCTGAATTTTGGAGTCTGGGTTTCCCTCTCCTTCCTGCCAGAGAGCATCATTATAGCAACTCCTTGCAGAGTTCCTGTCTAATTGAACCACTAGTGGCATGCATATGTGCTAAATAAAGGAATGTCATAAAAAATTTATGAGTGACTTACACTTTGAAGCAATAAAGTGTTAAAGACTTAAAAAGATTTTTTTTTCCTTTCCCCCCCCACTCAGGTCCTTCAGACCAGGAATTGTTTGCAATGCACAGAGCTCATCTGGGATTTGACCACTGTTATTATTATTATTCCCTTTTGCAGTGTACTATGCACACATCTTTTTCAATTTCCATGAATATTGACCGAGATGTACACAGTGAGGTGATGTGAAACCCTCTCAGCAATTTTCCAACTATGCAACCCATAAATCATTCACCTTAACCTGGGCCCAGATTTGCATGAAACTGGGGGTTGATTGTCTCAAAAAAGTTAGTCCAGCCAAAAGTCCAACCAATCCCCACTGGGTGTGAAGCACAGAGCGAAGCTACAAAGGTAGGTTTTGAATGGCTCCAGGGTTTGTAATGGATGCTTTGCACAGCTGTAATGATGAGTGGGTGAGGAGAGTTAAGAATGAATCAAGTGTGGGTGGTGGAAATATTTGCCGGGCATGTCACAGCCAGGGGAGGAAGCACAGGGGCCTCCTGGCCTCGGTGATGGGAAAGACGTCAAGGTTCCCTGGACATGGGCCCTGCTTATTTATTTATTTCAGCTCTGACACGTTCCCTGTAGGAGAGCAAAAAATGTGAATTCGATACCATGTCTTTTGAAAGCAGGGAGCTGATTGTGGCTGAGAA
The DNA here is from genome assembly GCF_017590055.1 of Onychostruthus taczanowskii. Taxonomy (NCBI): domain Eukaryota; kingdom Metazoa; phylum Chordata; class Aves; order Passeriformes; family Passeridae; genus Onychostruthus; species Onychostruthus taczanowskii. The sequence continues at coordinate 1,682,630 of NW_024496638.1, forward strand.
GCAGAGCTCTCTTATAATCTGCTTCCAAACGTGTGGGTGCCTCTTGGGTTTCCTCAGCTATTTTATGGCCCATTTTCAAAGATTTTTGTAAAACCAGGCCAACAACGTCTGCATCCCTACCACATCAGTGAAAAGTTGGACTGTGTTTCAGAGCCATGTAAATTCCTTCTATAAGAAACATTTACATTTTTACAAAGTGTAAATTTAGCAGACCACGGGGTGAATTCCTCCCTCATCACACTGCAGTTGCCACGGGGATGGGTTGACTAATAGTTTACCACGAGTGAGCAGAAAAAAGAGCAGCACGTGTACCTGAGCATTACAAAGGTTTCTTCCAGGATTGCCATGACTTGTTCAGATAGTTGATAAGATAATTAATTCTCACCGTTCCTGTATTTTCATGAGAACTCACCTATGAGTAAACAAAACCCCAAGCCTAGTTTGTGCTTCTTTATTGTATTATTATATGGCTCTGTAAGTGCAATAAAGCAATCTCCTGACTTCTTGACTCTTCGTGGTGGCTGTTCCTAGACAGGTTTCTTGCACACATGAAATATATACAACAACTTTCATGTCTAAGATCCTAGCAGTTTAAACACAGTCCAAATCTTTATTGGCAACACATTTTTGCAGTTAGGACTTGATTGGGCTGGGAAATATTAGAAATGTGTTGACTAACACATTGTAAAAAAACACAAGATGTGTAATGTTGGAGCAATGCTGGATATTTGTGGTTCAGGTTGAACGGTTGTTCATGGTCCGGAGTTGCAACCACAGCTGACAAAGCAGTTCAAAAGATGTTGCCTAATAACTAAATTGCCCAAAATAGTGACTAAAATGGTGGCTCCACTGAAGTCTGTGCCAAACTCCATTGATTTTGTAGGAGTGGAACACTCCCTTTCACACAGAACAATGTTCTCATTCAATAAGCAGGTTTTTCCAAAGTGTTGGGGTTTTTGGTTTTTTTTTTTTTTTTTTTCAGCCAAGTGTCTTAAAGGACAAAAAAATTAAATCTTTAAACCACGGCAAGAATTAGTGACACTGAAAACTGTCATGTTGGAGGCTTTAAGGAGAACAGTGAAAATTCAGAGCCTGGCCAGCATTTCATTCTTTTGCTCTAAAAGACTCACCCAGCAAGAATCTGTAAGTGACACTCAATGGAGAGAGCGTTTTCCGAACAGCTGATGTGAAACTTGAAAAGAGGTAACATAACAAATGTAATGTGGGGGGGAAGTGCTTTCATTCCAGCTCAGGAACATCTGGTTTATTGCAACAATAACTACTGTAATTATATCACTGCTGGAAAAGCTGCTCTAGGTTAGGTTAAGTTTGTGGTTTCTATAATAAACACTGCTTTGGAGGAGTGGGGGTTTCAGTATTTCAGCCATGTCAGATCACACTGAACTGAGCTGTGATTTGAGGCAAAAATAACAAAATATAGAAAATATAAAAGCATTATTTCTAACCATATATTTCTTGAGATACACTTCCTCATTATGGTAAGTGGAGAGTATGCCAGAGAAGTAAATTTTTGTATGACTGGCCATATTTCACTGATAAAAACTAAAGTAAATTTTTTTGTCAGTTGGAGACAAGCTTATTAATACTCATCATAGTACATATTGCTGAAACAAATGAACAATGATCCTAAAAAGGACAGTATTCTCATTTTCCTTGCAGGCAAAAACAAGGAACTTGGGTCAGACAGCAACATGATGTGGAGGGTCTCCTAGTAAAAATAGAGTGGATTTTTCCAGGGATGTGCCTCTGTGATAGGACTTATTACCCAGCCACTGTGTTACTTCCCTAGCTATTAAAAATGAAGTGTTTCAACTCCAGTACAGTGCTTTTCCATCCAATGGAAAATTGGAACCTACACGAGACTCACTCCAGTAGGGTGGATACACTTGGATCTGCAATGGGCTGTGTGTTGCACACAAAGGTTTTCTCAAAACCTGCAAAATACAAATAAAGCATTTTTCATTCTACCCTTACAGCATACTTAGTCTAGAATCTGTGACAAATATTCGTTCTGTACATCAATACAATTTTATTGTATTGCTGATATTTAAAAAAGAATGGCTAAACATCTTGCTGCTAAGGGGAAATAGAAATGTCATTCCACATAGATGAATTCCTATTCAAGTGCTTTGTTAGTACAGAAAGATGTGTAGATCCAAAACTTAGACATCTGAGAATTTAACAACAATGGAAAAGTAGATATTTTATTATTGCAGTATGCTTCTTTACCCCATGTCGTGGTTTAAGTGTTTGTTGCTGTGTGTTTAGACTCACAAATTAGATCAAATAGAATTTGTGAGTTCTGTGTTTGCAGCATTTTAACAACTGACCCAGTGTTCCTGCATGCTCACACTGGCAAAACCTCACCTGAGCAAGAATCAACTCATTCTGCACATGCAGATGTAGGTTTGTGTGTGCAGACTTCTCTTTTGTACATGCAGATTTGACACTATCTATCTTTAGTTTTACCTCCTGCAGCTAAAGTTATTTCTACCAGCTCAGGGTTTAGAATTGAAATGATTCTTTTGTTTCAACACAGATAGAAATAGAATAATGCGAGAACTTCACAGTCTCTTTTTTTGTGTTGGTTTTTCCCCTACCAGAAAAGTTCAAATTAATGGAGGGTAAATCACATCACATAAATGGCCACTGAACCTTGTTGAAGGCAGACCAGTAAAAACATACAGTAACTTTCAAAGGAACAAAGTTGTTTTATAGTGCTAAAAAAGAGAGTAGATTTATTGTTATTTAGGATTAACTCTATCTGAATACTCCAAGACATGAGGGGTCTAATGGTCATTAAACTAAACAGTCATACACATAGTTTTTCTTTTGTAATGTTCTTTTTTATATCTCTCATGTTCTTTCTTTACATCTTTCATGTATTTCCTTATATAGATTGCTTCAATATCTATATATGCATATATACATACTTTTTTTTTTTTTTTTTGGAGGGGGTGAGGGGATGTGAATCAAGAGCAACCCAGCTTTCTCTATTTTCATAAAACTCTTGTTAAAAATAAACTATCATGAACCATAAAGAGAAAATTATCTCTGGGTTGAAAGGTCCTTATTTCTCACCTGTCTGTCATCTTGTCACCAGTTTTAGAATCCTGGCAAGTGGGTTGCAGAAATGTTCTAAATAAATAAATAAATAAACAACAAAACAAAAAAAAAATGTAGGTGATTCTATAATGGATAATTTTATAAATGCTCCTGGCTTTGCTTCACAGGCTTTGACTACAATCATTGCCAAAAATGGCTTAATTCGCTGTGATTTTGCTGCAAAAAAAGGTTAAATCTCAGAATTAAAAATGCAGGAAAATATATAATCAACTGGTGTCGGTCCTCACTCACCTGAATCAAGAGAACTACAGAGGAATGTACATGGAGTGTGGAAGACTTTGTTTTCCAGCTATGTAGAGAATCCAAATGGTCTGATGATGAAAGGAATGAGGGGTGAGCCTGAGGCTTGCTCTGCGCTCACCCTAATCCCAGCTTTTGTCCTTCAGACAGGAAAAGTCAAAAGAAAATGGTTTGCAAGCTGCTGGCAGCAGTGCTGGGCATGCCTTAACCACACCAGCCTTCAAATACCACCTAGGACTGAGATGAACCCTTCACCTTTCTTTTTTTGGATGCTAAAAAAACCCCTGCATCTCTGCTCCTGCCTGCTGAGGCACTGGATCTTGGAAGACACGGAATATTACCTGGCTGCTGCTAAGTGTCCTTAGATGCCTTTCTTGTCAATGGTACCTTCCAGCACCAGGCACCCATTCAAAAAAGGAAGTTTAGTTATTGCAGGCTTTTTTTTATTTATGTGTTGTCAGGAATTCTGGTGGTACTTAGGATTCAGTCCTATGAAGTGATGACCTTCCCTTCTACCCCAACCTTGGCTGTTCCATATAATCTATATCTTTTGTGGTTCCCTATACAGAAAAGAAAAAGGAAATACTTTGCTGTTGTTGTTTAAACAGTAAAACCAAAAAAAGAGAAAAATTTTAAAAAGTGGATTGAAACATGATTAAAAATAATTAGCCCTGAAGATAAAATTTCCAGTTCCCTGGCTTTTTCTCTGTTTTTGCAGGGTGTGATTAGTCCATTTAGACAGCAGAAAAATTTGGAGATGTTCCCCCTGAGCTCTAAGAGCTTATTTGGTTCAGGACTTTTCTGTTAATGTTAATATCAAATGGCAAGCTCTCTTCTCTGAGAACAAACAACACAAAACAACACAAAAGAGAGACTTCAAGTGAGGCAGAGCAGAAATCTGGGCTATTTTCTGTGATATTATAAAGCTAAACAGCTGTAGGTTTTTCCACCACCCATGAGAGAAGTAAGAATGAGAACTATAATGCACACACACAGAAAGAAAAAAAAATTCCATTACTAAAAAGATCTCATACCATGTCTTAGACCCTTCATTTATTTTTCTGAATTGTGGTGGTGTGATTACAAGGGCTGGTTGTGCTTTGCAGACTACATCCCTCACAGAAGTGCTGAAGCTATTACTGCAAGGATGCAAAATACTTTCACACTAAGGAAACCCATGCATTGTGGACATATTCAGAGGTATATATTCTGATATTCAGAGTTAATTCACTCCTAATACTGCAGAAATTCTCCTAGAAACCAGGGAGACATAAAGACTTTCAATACAATCATGAGAAAAAGCATGGCCTGATAGTACGACATTAACATTTAGGAACACATCTCAGAGCTGGCAGAAATTTGCTGTCACAGGAAGGCATTTTAGTATTTTTTCTGTTTTGAAACAGTATTGTAGACATGAATAATCACTTCATAACCCCGTTTTCAGACAAGTGAATGTGGTCTCGGTGCAAGACGAAGCCAAAGCTAGGAAGGGGTTCTGTGTCACATCCACAAGTAGAAATGAAGAATACTTTGCTGATATCCAATCAGAACATTAGGCCTCCCAGGCCCTGCTTCTTTCCAGCAGAAATCCTTGAGGGATAGTTTAGCTATGCCCTTGTTCCTTAGGTATTTGTCTCTCTCTGTTTGGCAGACCAAATTTTGCTGTCCAAGATCACTCGATATTGAAGTTTTTCTTTCCTGGTGTTTCCCAGCACCTTCCATTCCACAGCAGTCCCTGCCATCAGTGTGCTAATGTGCAAATTAAGGTTACATCCCTCTAGCTGTCTATTTCTTTATCTTTCCTTCTTTTTCTTCCTCTCCTCCAATTCCGAAGCCTGGCTCTCGTAGCCTCCAGAGAAAACCCCACAGGGGAGAGCTCGTTTTCCCCTCATCAGGAAGCTGAAATGTCCTCCCAGTGCTCTCCCCTGGTGCATCGGCCTTTCCTCCCTGGCCTGAGCCCTGGAAAGGCTGCTGCTCGCCCGGGAAGAGCTTTCCCACATCCCCAATTGTCAGGGGACTGCCTGACCGTGCTCAGCGATTTCCGTGTGCGGACACGGGGGCGGGAAGGGGCCGAGGGACAGCGGCAGGAGGGAGGCCTGGGCCCGAGCTGGGCTTTGCGGCTGAGGAGCTGCTGACCTGCCAGGATGTGGGGTCTGTGCACACAACTATCAATAAAGGCATTAAAAATAGAGAGAGGAGAGGCTTCTCAAATTGCAGCCTTTGGTTTACAGGAGGTTTTGTCTGTCCCGGAGTTGAATGTGCAAGGTTTGTCCTCTTGCCACATCTGCTGCTTTTGCTCAGCAAATACAGGATGCCTGACCTGGGGAATTACTCCTGGCTGTTTCTCACCTGCGCTACCTCATGCAGGATCTGCTCTTGTGGTTTGAGTCCCCTCCGCCTTTGTTGCTCACAAAATAAATCAGAGGTGCAGAGATACTACAGCAAACAATGAGCAATCCCAAACCTGGGATTCAGATACAGCTTTTCTGTGAGCGAGTCTGGAGCTGGGATCCACCTTTCCTGGAATCCTGTGCTCCTGCCTCTCCCCCAGCAGCGGCAGATGAGACAAAGCCCAGTTTCCCCAGCAGCACAGCATCACCAAGGCTGCAAGAATCAGATTTCCACAATTCCTTAAGTAATCAAAAAAATCAAGCAGGCTCACAGTATGGGATTATTTTTGTTTCTTTCTCTTTGTCTGTGTGTGTGTGTGTGTGTGTGTGTGTGTGTGTGTGTTTGTGCCAACTGTATCCAAAGGATGGCTGGCAACACTTCCTGATTTTGTAATTGCAATGTATAAATACAGCAACCCTGAGATAGTATCTAGTAATGTAATCCTCCTGCATCCCTTGGCATTGACAAGAGCTGTTCTTAACTACCATACAAGTTCAGGCCTAAACAAGAACCCCTGGAGTGCAGCCATACCTGCAGCACGGGGTGCTCTGGCTTTTAAGTTCCCGAAGGGGAACCCTCAGTGCTCCTCTCCCACCCGGGCCAGCAGAGATGGGAACACAAAGCACCACTTAGAGGTACAAAGTGCCTCAGATGATCCACTTCCCTGGCTGATTCAGGCTCAAATCAGGGCTATTGATATTGTCTTTTAGTCAATACCGTGGACCCTCGGTCACAAGAGGTTGGATAAGATTAGGGAACTAAGATTGTTTTAATCTATTGAATATTAAAAATGGCCACTTCAGGCTTTTCATTCACACCATCTGTTGCTAGCAGGTTGCATTGGCAGTTTCAGGACAGATTAATAATTGTTCCTGATTTTGGCACACCAAGAGGTTAAAAATAAATCTTTAGCCGCACAGAAGAGTCCCTAGCAATTGATTTCTCTAAGATATTTTGGCAACCTGAAAAGAAAATATATGGTTTAAGCCTTCCTAGAACTATTTCTCCCAGCCACATGTGATATAAATAAAACAAACCTCAAGAATCTGGCTTAGAATATGGAATAACATTTTGCTACAGTCATTTCTGCTGTGTTTACCACAGCAAATGTTGAATTAGAGGCATCACCATACATAATATTTAAATATTTCAATAATACCCAGAGCTCTCAACACTCTTGTTTCTTTCCCATGTTCACAGCAATTTGCCAGCAACATTTTAGAACAGAGCAGTCATTTTAGAGCGGCCTCTTTGTGTCAAGAGATGTGTACACACCACACAGCTGCATCGAAGATGCAGCACAACCCTGGGCTGGAGCATCTTTCTAGGGCTGCCGAAGGATGTAAAGAGTCCTGAGAGGCGTTTCCAAAGGTTTCCCTCACACAGGGGGTTTAGAGGCAGTGCTGCCAGGTCCTGTGAGGCTCAATCCCTGCCTCAATTCCCAGCAGCCACAACTGTTGGCGGGGAAGTTCCTCCTGGTGAGCCTCGGTCCAGCCCTGCCCAAGTGATGCAGGCCGAGGAAGCAGAAATGTAAAATGTGCTGAGGTCATGGAACTCGGCTGAAATTTCCACTTTGAGGATAACCTGCACAAAAAATAGTCCAACCCTAGAGAAGAATGAAAATTGAGGGAGGATAAAGAAGGGAGCCTGCAGGGACTTTCCATGATCTGGAGTATAAGAATGAAGATAACCACAAAGCCAGTGCAAGGATCAAAGATGATCTCTTCAAATGCAGATACCACTTTTTAAAGCACAAATAGCAAACAAGGGACATAGTAAAATATGGAAATATATGGAAGGGAGGGAGCAGGAATGGGAAGGCAGAATGTCTTCTGAGCAAGAAGAGGATTTTCATGTAACTCTTGGTTTTTATTTCCTGAGGTGTTAACATGACACTTTGAGTCCATGGGCTGGTGGGCCCAGATTCCCACGGAAAAATCAGATGTGCTCAGTGCTGCCTGTACTTTCAGCTGCTATGTTTGTTCTGTGGGTTTCATTTCAGGGTCAAAGAACTTGCTAAGCATGCACAAATGGCCTGCATGGTGTTTTGGAGGTGTGGGTATGATCACATTAATTTTAATTAGCACCAGTGTTCTTGGCACAGCCTGACTCAGGGCAAGGGGATGCCAGCTCCCCACCACATGGGCCAGAGTAGATGATGGACATTTTTCTTCCATGTCCAGTGACAACATGCACCATCAGATCACTCTGTGCTCAGGATAGGAAGCGTTATTCATTCTTCTTTTGGGACTGCAGCAAATTCCTGCATCAAAAACCAGCCAGCTAGGGGGAAAAAAGTATGGCTGGAGTAAAGCTCAATGATTTAATTAAACTTTATATTAACTCTCCTCAAAAGCCACGAGCAAAAGCACCACAAGCATGTGCAAAAGACAGATGCTTGTGGATGGACCTGCACAACCTTTTTCACAGACTTTTATATAACTTTGGTACAGGCTTAGACAAAAAGTCATCTTGTTCTTTCTAAGCCAGCATGAAGCACACAGCCAGGAAGAGTTAGTCATCAGGGAGTTTTGGTAGTTGTAGTTTGGAACCCCAACGAGAGTGTTTGCTTTGTGCACTGCTAAAAAATCTAACCCAAGAATTGGCCACTATCTCCGTCAAATCGCATTTCTTTCTAAAATAACTTTCGACTATTAGGAGAAATTTTCCTTTTCACGCCCTCACAGCACAAGACAAATGCAAAAGAAACAACCCTTCCCTCTTCTCAAAGGAACTGTAACAACATTTTTTTCAGTGAGATTTGTAGGATTTCATATTAAAATGTATGCTGAATTGCGTTTTAATGAAGGGGAAAACATATTATTTTTGTAACCAAAATAAAAGAGATGTAAAATTTTTCTTAAAATGGTTTTATCCTCTAGAATGAAACTGAATATTTTTCATGGGTTAGTCTGAAAAACATATTTTAAGATTTTGTGAAACATTACATGGCTTTCTCCAGTTACTGGCCGTTCCCAACGGTACATCCATCCTGTAGGTTTCTATGTTCTGGCAAACTTTGGAAATTGCTAGTTTTGGCCAAATAAACAATATTTTTATGCATAAATAAAATTTGCTTCTACAATCAAGATGATTATCTGCACAGCATTTAAGCCCTAAGTACAAGTGGTTATGTGTACTTACATGAATCATGCAAAAGTCTAACAATAATAACGTGATGTTATTAAGTGCTATACAGCTACAGTTGCTCTAAAAGTGAAGAAGAAACCTGAGGTGATGAAAATAAATCTTCAGCTGGGACAAATCAGCACAGCCCTATTGAACTGACAAGAGCTACACTGGTTTAAACAAACAGAGATTTTTATATGGCCTGTTGTTCATTCACTGTACCCAATAAACCATGGTGGAGGCCAGTGAAGTAACATGGTTTATCCCAAAATCCACATTCTTAATGCTGTCTTAACTTTTTGGGAAAGTTCTCTTCGACTTTGGTGGTGTAGGACTGCACCCTGTGCTGCTGAGGACCACTTTCCTCCTGCATATTCACATAGCAGCTCTCACTTCTGGGTGCCTGAGCAAATTTGCTCCTCTTGGCCCTAAACTCCACTGAAACAGACCTCTTATGATCCCTGCATGGTGTGGGCTCACAAAATCCTAGCCCAGCCTCTTGCATGGAGGAGGATTTTATCAGTGTGGGATCTCCTCCCATTGCTGGCAAGCAAAGCTGTGTTACCTCAAAGGTGGGTCTGCCTCAAGCACCACAAAGTAGCACCAACCCTTGAGGAGGGAGACTTCAGCTCTGACTCAGGTCACAACAGGTATGTTATTCCCAGCCCAGCAAGCTTCTGTTTCAAGCATTAATTTGCTTAAAGACTAAAATTATTTTAATCACAGATGGCCCCTTTCCAGGCATGTTGCCTCTGTTTCGCTCAGGATTTTGAGGAATTTCATAACAGTGCTCTGACATCATTGCACCCAGACACAATGTGCACCATTGTCAGCTCAAGCAAGGGTTTTACATTTGCATGAGTGTGTAGCTTTTCCTTTCTATTACCCAATGTTTTCCTTCTCCTTCTCCTTCTTATGAATGTTCCAAATCATGCACATTGTTCTGGGGAATGAGAAAGGCATTCCTGTTTTAGGGAAAACCAAAGAAAAGCAGGGTGCTTGTGTGTTACCTGCTCATAAAGGATGCTGAAGGCTGTGTCAGAGTGGCACAAAGCAGAGCACACAGGAAAGGTGGGATGCTTCCAACACTCTTTCCCACCTCATGGCAGGTCAGTTCCCCTGCATGCAGTACCTGGACAGCTTGGATTAGACACCAGCATGTTCCAGGAAACTGACACCTATCCTTATGGACTCCAGGCAGGGAAGTGTCATAACAAGGACCAAGATAAAAAAAGGAGATAGAAGTTATTCACATGATTGACATTCTGCCTTAGAGTTCTGACACAAAGCCCCCTCTCTCTGCCTGACATGCGGGCACTGCATTCTCAAGGCATTCTTGCTGCCTACACCACATCCCAAACAATAGCCAGCCTTTTTTCACTCTCCTGCCTGTCTCTCTGAACAGCCCTCTGTTGACAACCCAGGCTGTTCTCACTCCCGAAGAATTCAAAAAATTGAACGATATAAGGACAGTCTGTGACTTCCAGGAGGCGTCTCAGAGCATCCTATTTTTAAAATTGTGGTTTGGTGCTTCTTTTTCTGTTTTGTTTCTGTTTAAAAGGAAACCTCCAAAAATGTAGTTGCCCTCAGATCAGGGAGCTGCTCTGAATGTGGCAACACTACTAGCTGTAAAGTGCAAATACGTGGATGACTTTCCCTGTTGGGCCATTCCAGAGCGGCTTTTCCCCTCTAATCTTTAATGTTAATGTAGACTGCCAAATTGGCAGCCCCTGTGCAATTGAAATATTTGTGCAAGGAGAATAGATGCACTGGTGTTTGCTTTCCTTACCAGCCAGGTCCCAAGCCTAAAATTGACAGGGCACATGTAAGGTCAAGACAGTCCAGCTTTCTTCACACTCATGCCAACTCCTGTTCCTGAGGAATGATGAGTTTTGGTCAAGAGAAATACGAGGAGTGTGGATAATTCTCTCCTTCATCTCACGTGAGCAGCTGACAATGAGCCAAAACTAACAGGAGAGATGAGGAATCAAGGTGCTGAACTTGCTGAGGTGTTCTCTCTCTCCTTGGCTGGTGATACACATCTGTACCTGGGCAATACATCCCATAAACTGCAATAAAAGGGGAGGGGAGGGGAGGAGAGGAGAGGAGAGGAGAAATGAACTGAGATTGGCTCAGTTGGTGCCAGTAACACCAAAATGGACTCAATCCCCATATGGACCATTTACCTAAGAGTTGGATTCCATGATCCTTGTGGGTCCTTTCCAACTTGGAATTCTCAGTGAACTTGTTGCATTGCCACATTGTGCCACTTTTCATGGCACAATCAGTCTAACAAAGACTAGAAAAGGAGCAAAATCTCTCCTTATATAGTCAGCTTTTATAGTTTTCTAGTTTGGAAAAGAAAAAAAAAGGACTTTTTTTTTTTTTTTTTTTTGCTATAGAAATATCTCTACTGCTGGTATCCTTGGTTCTGAGCATGTGATGGCATTTCCACCTATTCAAGAAGCCTGATGAACTCAAAGCACTTACACAAAACTGAAGCACTGCCTGCATCCTTCTTCAGGACCTCACTCCTGAGGATGCCTCAAGGAAAGCCCCTCTTTTTGAGGCCCTATTTGTTCTTGGCTTCAGTGTTCTCTGGGTGGATCTGGCAAAGCAAGGCCAGAATGCAACATCAATGAACAAGTGTGCTGGCGTCACTGAAAAATGAAAACAATTGGAAAATGACAATCAAAGGAAGGTGAAAGATCCAGTCCCAGAGCTTCCTGCTGCAGCTGAGAGTTTATTCAGATGGCCCCCAGATAATCTAAGCCAGAGACAGGGTACACTGACTTACTATGGTGTTTATTCCTTTAGCTTTTTTAGCTGTCAGATGTAAGAGCATTCTGTCCTGGATGCCCTCCCATTTCCACACATCTTCAGGTTTAGGCTTTAATTTACGTTGCTGCTATGGAAGCAATATGGAATTTATAAATGAGAGATATAAATAAATGATAAAGAACATGAAATTTCTATCCTGTAGCATCTTCCATTATGTAGTTATGTAGGGTATTATTTCTATATCAATTAAATACACTTGTTACCAGTATTTCCCATACAGTTGTGTAAAGGAACCATGGCATGCAGAAAATCAGCCCCAAATCATGTCAAGTCTTTCCTGGAAGAAGTTAGTTTAGGTAGCAGCTACTTTGAGTTTGATAATTTACTTGTCAAAACAACCCTTAACACAAGAACAAGGACAAACTTGTGTATGTGGGAAGCAGCAGTCAAAGTCAAGTCATTTAACCAAGTTAAACACCTGGTTAGTTAGTTGATCTTAGCTGCACATGAGTTAATAACCTTTGGTATCTTCACAGTGAGAGCTAAACTCACTGGAGGAATCTCCACGGAAGGAATTTGCAGGCTCCACCACTGGAAATCAAGATGTTTTTTTCTCCTAAAAGGGCGGGGTGGGTGGGGGGGGGAAGGACAAGGCTTATGGCAATAACAACATCTATTGGTTATCAGGATATGCACACTGGAGAGTTAATAGAATGTTTTGCCTGGCTTATTCCATTGTAGAGAAAACCATGGTTTTCCCAGCAGGAATCATTTGCCTTTATCCCTGCTGTAGCCTCACTGAAACCTGGGGCTTGTGCTGATTTTGGGATTTCTAGCTCTAAAATCAAGTTTCTTAAGCAACAGAAGGGAAACATCTTGTTAAGTGCAGCATTCATGGAATTACCAGGGCAGATGCATCTCCACTGCAAGTCTAAAGAAGTTCATGGATTTGTTAAATGCTAAAATTTGCACTAGACTGAACTACGAGTACATTCTTGAAGTCTGTTACTATGTTATCCACACAAATGGTCAGGAAGATCGAGTGCCTAAATGAATGTTTAAAATATACTTACTATAATATAATTTTGAAATTCAACATTTTGTTCATTACTGTTGCACTGACTTAGTTGCTTTATCCCAGGTTTTGCATTTAGTGCTTCTAAACCTAGGATCTGTCTCAAGCAATATGGCAGTCCTGTTACCCAAATGCTACAGCCTTATTTTATGATACAATTTTTATTCTAAAAGCTCTTCACAAAACCTGGAATTCACCTTGCACAATAAACAGTCAGTACAGGTCACTAAAATTTCCTGGAGGCAGCAATTATAGCAATTTTAAGCATGTTTGCTGTTGTATTTAACCTTAGATGGATGCTTAAGATCTTTTGTCCATTTGATTAAACAGACAGCACAAGGGATGCACCACAGCAATTGGCTTTTAATGACCTGCAAGACCCAAAATGTGTCTGCTCTACAATGCTGGAGTCAATGAATAGAATCACAGAAACATTTAGGTTGGGAAAGCCCTGTAAGATCATGGAGTTCAACGACCAACACAGCACAGCCAAGGCCACCAGTAACCCATGTCCCTAAATGCCACATCTGTATGGCTTTTAGATCCCTCTGGGGATGGTGGCTCCACCATCCCTGGGCAGCCTGTTCCAATGCCTGGCCAACACTTCCATGGGCAAATTTTCACTCATATCAAATCTAAACCTACCCCGGTGCAACTTGAGGCTGTTTCCTCCTGTCCTGTCCCTGTTCCCTGGCAGCAGAGCCCGATCCCACCTGGCTGCATGCTCCTTTCAGGGAATTGTGGAGAGTCAGAAGGTCCCCCCTGAGCCTCCTTTTCTGCAGGCTGAGCCCCTTTCCCAGCTCCCCCAGCCTCCTCCCCTGCCTTGCCCACCCCATGACAAACACAGCACAGGGCCCATTGGTGCTCTCCTCGCCCTCAGAGCAAGAGCTGGCAAGGAAAAAAAAAAAAAAAAAAGCATTTCAGCAAGATTAATCTGTAATAATTATTTATTGCAAATGTATTTATTCTGTTTAGGGAGAAACTCCTGTAAGGCTCCAGATGAGACATTTCTCACGTATATTACTTAGCTTTTCCTGAGGCCCTAATGAATTGCTTTAAATTACAGACTTAGGTATTGATTAGCCTCATTCAATTGAAATCTAGGCTTAGCAATCTATACTTGTCTATAGTTTATTTGTGATATTATTCCTAATAAAGAGCTGCAATTAATCCACATCAAGAAAAATCAATTAATACAGATTTGTATCACAAAGAAAGAAATCCTCCTCATATCTGCCCACTAATCCTGAAGCTTAGGTCTTTCTTTGCTACCAAGGAGGACAGATAAAAAATATTGATTTCACCCTATTTTTACAATTTATAGTGATACAATAATAGCACACAGAACAGACGGGCTTATCATTTAAAGCTATTTTTATACATGATGATAGATGAGGACACTCAATGCCTTTGTTCTCTGCATTATTTATAATTATTAATATGATGGACTAGGAGTTCTGTAACAAGAATAATCACTCCAAGCACAGCTCTCGAAGAGTTGGGCTTCACTCCGGGTATGATTGTGAATTTTGCACTGAATGAACCACAATACTTGGTTCTAGAAGAAAAATTGCAGTTATCTGCAGCTGCATGGGAAAGCAGGATTATTCTGTGTAATTTCAGACTAATGGTACAACATAAAGAAACACAAGATGCTATCCAAGCTGACATCTTTCTAATTTTAACCACTTCTGTCTTCCATTTTAACCAAGTTAATATCTAACTTAATTTATTAGAAATTTAAAAAAATCTTATCAGAGCCTTCTTGCAGGAAGTGTCACATAAACACCACGAATTAAAATTTGCAATTTTAGAAGCCAAACTTCATCCTTACTACGCAAAGAAGACAACAATGTGTCATTGTCCCTTCACAATTCCTACTGTAAACAGTTTATGTGATTTATTCTTTGCATGTTAGATAATTACATATTTTATACCAGTGTATCATCAGTATGTTGTTATTCTGACTGCCCCATAATAGAAATTGTGTGTTTTCCCACTGCAGTGAATGCTATTCTTAACATACATTGGCCTCAACCAGCTAAAAATATCAGAGTTCTGTTGCCTGTGGGAAAGTTCTGCTGGAGTTATTTCTATTACAAGTTTAATATTTGTTCTCCTCAATTTTTCATACTGTATGTGCCATTCCCATTTAATGCTCTCCTCTCTCCTGTGCAATTACTTACAAGTGCTTAAGTGTCACATATGAGGCAAATAATGCCCTAATTCACTCTAATTCTAACATTAATATGAATGATTGGGAATGAGATTAGTACTGAGGAACACCACTTTAAAATAAACTGTAATGACACAGTGACAGCTATACAAAGGATTAAAGAGTGTGGATTATCACAGGTTGTGGTTGGAGGTATTAAATGACAGGGTTCTGTGTTTGTTCTTGCAAAGGACACCAGGCAATCAGGGGCTGGAGCAGCCAATTGCAATTCTCACACTGAATCTCTGGGTTACTCAGGGGTTTTTCAACTCCCCTAGGTTTTTGACAGACAGTAGGTTCAGAAAAAAAGAGAGTTTTTTGAGAAGTATTTTATTTATCTGGGAACCTAAAGCCCGTGCAGATATGAAGGGAAAGCTCTAGTTTTATAAACATTTGCTTTTTAACCCAAATTCATATAATCCATGAAGATACCACTAAATTAATGACAATATTTCTTTTCTGTGCTGTTGCACGTTTAAATTGATCTCCTTTTAATGGTATTTTTGCCTTTCTTTCCCCTTTCTTCAAAAGTTATCAGAAGCCTATTTAAAAACCTTAATTCATGCAACTTAACCAATAACACTAATATTCTATAGGTCTCTACCTGTACATGTCTGATCCCCATTTTCCTGATGTCTCCATGTAATATTTTTGTATTTCAAGCTACTTAAAAATCAATATGGTTGCATTCAAGGAAGTGAGGAAGGAGTTGAGAGACAGTAATTATTCTTTGTCTCAATTATCAGATTCTGGGGAGGGCCAATGAAGCTACCATCATCTTTTGACCCACAGATAACCACATGGTTTCCCCTTACTGAGCTTGCACTGGTTTAGATCAAAGATGATATGTATAATTTTATAGATTTGTGAGATTGCATGTGGCTCACATAAGACAAAATTTACAGAGGACACACAAGTCACAGCTCTCGTGGAGCTGTGCTGCTGGAGAGCTTAGCCTTGCAATAGAAGCCATAAGGAAATAGGTGTTTAATGTCCATATTTAAAAATACAAAACATAGCAAGTTCAATATATTGAGTTGAAGCCACTTCACAAGTAGGATTTTGAGAAAAGAAAGTCAAGGCATAAGTCTGTGTACATTTGTCCCATAGTTCTATCTCCATTCTAGTGCATTCCATAGAATTTCCTAAACTGATTTATATGAGAGTTTCTATTATCTGATTTCAAAATTTTCAGCAAAACAGCGCCCATATTAATATCCACTGTGTTGTTCTAGAGAAATGCAGAAATCAACTGCCTTAAACATCCTTATTTGCCAGCCTCCTTTCCACATAGTCATGGATGGCACCTGTTCCTTAGTGTTTTTGGAAGCTTATATCCAATTAGTATCTACTGTCACCCCAGAATATCTCTGAGATACTTTAAAATTCCTGGGTACAGATATAGGGATGTTTTGATCTTAACTCTGATTTCAGTCGTTTGTTCCTAAGAAGCTCCTGTTAGAACTTATTAAATTACTCTTGGAAAGGAAACATTGAATGATCCCTATTAAGGATAATTATAAGATATGGATTTTTTTTCTGAAATAAGGCCAGTTTTGTCCTTTTTATCTTACTGTATTTTAAACTAGTGAAGAAGATCAGTATAATTCAGGTTTTCTTCTTAATATATTAAAAAATGAGCCTGGTGGGTACAGGTCTGCCTTCTCACCTTATGTTTCCCTTATTCTTCTGGAATTTTAAGCTTTTCCCTCATACATATTGCTACAAGTTTTCTCTTCTTCACAGCCAGAATTAAATATATACAAACAGAATATTTATTTCCCCCCTCTACTAACCTAGAACTTCCTCTCAGTTTGTTCCCTATCTTCTCATGTGTTTTTCTGTTTGATCTCTGGATTTATGTTCACCTCTTACTCTGTTATTTTAAATTCATCACGCTTATATGTCATCCATGTCCTTGGGAGGGTCCTCTCTCAGACATAATGTGCTGTGTGGAGTTTAATACCCATGTGCCCATAAACACATACACATCCATGCTTGTTTCCTCACTTCTGCATAATGAATGATTATAATATTTTCCCAACTGTTTCTGTGAGCTCAACGTGCTTAAATGTAATGAATATCCTGTTAATTATACAACAATCTACAACTGAACATGAGCACACCAGTACATGTGCATTAAAAAAAAGAAATTTTCCTTTAGAGGTGAACTGCAAAAGGAATCGAGTCAGGGAAATAAATACTCTGCCCCATTTTATATTTAGTTCAGGTAACTATTGCCTGTAAAATTGAACTCTCCACTTCCCTCATCTCTATCTTCCTGACACCTTGAAAGTCTGTCTGCCAGAAAAAGTTTTGACAGCCTGAGCATTTCTTATGGACAGAAAGTAGAGCTATTGAAAATGACTGTCCTGACCAAAGTAGATGCTGATGAGGGTTTGGGTTGCTACAACAGAAGGATTGTACAGTAACATATCAGGATCCATCTGATCAAATTTAGCTGTGCTAGCAAAAATGTTGTGTATACAGAAAGCCTGAGATACAGAACAGCAACAAGGAGTGTATTTAGAAAAAAAAAATCAAGCTGTGATCTTTTTTAAGCTTTCATTCTAAATCATCAACAAGCGATGAAAAGCATAAATGCAATAAAAATAATAATTTCCAGGTCACTGTTAAATGATGTGACAAATGCAGACAGGGATATCATTAATGCTGCAAGCCAGAGAAGACCCACTCTGCTCATCTGTCATTTCCTTTCCCCTTACATCCCTGTGCACTGTACCTCTTTTGCACTTTTCCTTCTTCCTCTGAACTTGCCCATCTTTTCTGCTTGCCTCAGCCCTGAGCCCCCTGTGCAGCAGCATGATGCTGATTTCACATCTCATCAGGCCTCCTCAGGGAGCAAAAGCACAACAATCTCTCCCTAATAAGATTCTGGCACTTCCTCTGGAAGCTTCTTCCAGAACCTGGATGTGAACAAGCATGTGAAAATGAGGACTAATGGGAATGAAAGCCAACTTACATCTTTGGGACTTCAGAGGGACCTTAAGTGAATGCTGACAGCAAAGCACAGCTCTTGCCAGATCTGATCCCAGCACAAACACAGTAAATTCAGTGTCAGGACTCTGAAATCCAGTAGATTACGAGTTTCTTCTGATTCCTTGTGTGTATATCTATCTATATATCTATATATATACCTATATCTATATAATCTATATCTATACATCTATATATCTATATATCTATACAGATATCTGTATTTATACACACACACACACACACACAAAACACAAATACATAAATTTGTGCATGTCTTTGTATCTGGGTCTACACCTTTTGGAAGTGTACCAAAATTAAAACACAGCAAAATATCAATACAGTTTGAATTAATGGTGCTGAATAACTGGGTAGGAATCTTAATTTATTTTTAAAAATGCCTTATGCTTCAAAAATTTCTATTTTGGTGGTCCAGAAGGATGCTGAGGGATGGAACTGTGCACCCCTTTATTGTGAGAGCTGGGTTAAAGGTGTTACGGGCAGTTGAGATAAATCTAAAATGCTGCTTTTTAGCCAAGTTCAGGCAGTAGGATACAGCCATGAACATTCACACCCAGCAGGTCTGCCCATCCCACCTGCTGGCAAAAGGCCTGTGCTGTACCCATGAAGATTAACCCAGACAAACCCCAGTCCATGGGACTGATCTGCTCTTTAGTGAGTTACTGAGAGTTCCAGTGGTGTGAATGGCTGCTGGGAAAGGATGTCCTCCTGCACGTACCAAAAGGGCTGCAGAAAAGATGGGGTCATGGCGCAGAGTCTGTCTGTCACAAATCTGGAAATCTTGCCAGGCCAGTGTGCAAGCCAGCTATGACAGAAGCTGTGGAACTGTTCCTGGTGGGGTCAGGGGGACATGGGCCATATGTTTGAGTGCACAGAATTGTAATTCAGCAGTGGAAATCCCATTTTTCAGTGTGAGCAGATATTTTCTCTCAGGGATGTAAATGGAATCAGTGCCTGAAAGAACTTGGATCTGTAGCCTGGAAAATTGTATTTTCTTAGGTTGTGTATTTGCTCATTTTCTAGCTGCTGACCTGCTTTGATTCTATCACACACATTTCCTACAGTGAGGATCAGTCACTCTGCCTTCACCCTGTCTCCACCACGGCTTCAGACCATGCCTGTTCCCCCTGCTTTCTTCTCATCACCACACTTCCCATCACCCCAGCCAAAAATGGGGACTGCCTGAGGCTGTGGAACACCACATCCCTGTGTTTCCTGCCTGCACACCTGGCAGTCCTGAGCTGTTGGAAGTGAGATCCACCCTGCACCACTGTCTGCTTCCACTGCCAGAAGAAGTGCAGCCATTAATTACAATATCACATGCACCTTTGCAAAAAGATGGGAAAACAGCCACATGAAGAGGAGAAGTTAAGAGCAAGTTTATAACTGGGGTAGGTACCTATGGTGGACACTGTAGTGAGTTTAAGGCATATTTTAAGGCATATTCAGAAGAAAAGATGCCACGTATTCACCACCAGTGCCTCCCATGCACACTGTAAAAGGCCTCCAGTGAAGCCTTGAGTTAGCACATGACATCTGAGATCACAGCGTGGGGCTCTAAGCTTTACAAAAGCTCCAGCATCTCTCTGTCAATAGAGATCTGAGGGGCTTTTGGGTAAAAACTTGGGATGTAGCTCCTGGCTGAGGTTGCTGGCTGGCCCTGTTCAGGATAAGCACCATCAGACCCTGTCCCAGACACACCTGCTGGTGTGGTCTTGGGGTTAGGTCAGCCAGGCAGACAAATGATCCACTAGTCACTCTGATGAATGGCAAATTTGGGGTGTAAAAAGGCTCATAAGCATCAGCCTCTTATGACCTGCCTCTGGAGGTCTGCTTCCTTCTGTACCTCATTTCTCTACCTTAACTTGAAGGATTTAGTGCAAGAGTGCAGGTTTTTGCACATGCCACTTAGGGGCAAACTCTCAAATGAGCATTTTCAAGGTGCAACTCATAGAGCTGGAGGCAGAGGGGGCTTGGCACACCCACCCTATAATGGTGCATGGAGCCGTTTAGGCAATTTATTGCATCACACCCAAGTGACACCAGCTGAGAGCACCCTGGTGACATGCATGCCATTGGATATGAATATTTGTAACTTCGAGGTTGAGTAATTTGTGGTGGATAATCCACTCACCGCAGTTCTGCTTCCTCTGCTGCTCCCATGCATTGCACACACCCCTTTGACAACACAAAGGAGCAAGGAACGTTTCGCCATCCAAATTTTCAGATAAACTGATAGAATGGACAGGACAGCCCTCTCTCCTATTGCCCTGTAACACACACGCTCTTCATATTTTGTTTCAGCTTCAATGCTTATGAAATGTTACCTTAATACCCAGGGAACAGGCTTAACCCAGGTAATAGGTGAGAGACTTGGCACAGATCAGCAGCTCCTGTACTTGACACTGATTAGATTAACACCAAGAACCACTTTAGAGAGGACAGTGTAATCTTTATTGCCATCACTAACTTGTTGAGAAAGCTCACATCTTCTAGTTAACGCAGCTCTTCCAGTGATTTCTTTGTTAGATGGTGATATTCACTTGAAGGAACAGATGAAACAGCCCTTTGCCTTTCTTTGAGACATCCAGTTCTACCAGCAGTGGGTAACACTTTCAAAAGAGCCCAGAGCCTATTTTCCAGAAGATTTAGTCACAGACTTTCACATAAGCTTATTCATCTTGGCCTTTGGGTTGTGGTTACACGCACATTTCTCCAGGATGTGGAGTCAGCACCAGCAGGCAATGTCCACTCTGGCTCTCCCTGCTGCTCCCATGTTCCTGCCATCTCTCTGTGCCCATGAAGAACAAAGAGGGAAGTGTAGGGACTGCCACAAGCAGTCCTTGCTGGAGCCAAAAGTGCCACAGAGAAAAATGGTTGTGGAACCACAGCTTCAAGCACTTCTCAGTGGGGTAAATTAATGTCCACGGTGCTCCATCCTGCCACAGCCAGACTGCTACCAATTCCTGAGAGACAGCCCAGATAGGTCCTCACGTCACTTTGACAGGTGTCCAGGTGCTTCAAATGCTTCTGATACATTTTACACTACATTTACATTTTTCACTATAGCTGCTGGTTTGGGTTTGCCTCACCCATTGTCAGAAACAGCGCTGTGCATGGTTGAAGAGGCTAAGTCCCTTCAATTATTGTGTTTCAGTGAAGAAAACAAGCATGAAAAAACCTGGAGATGGACAGCCCTGGGCTAACAAATCCTGATCCCTCAAGGTCTACAGCTTTGCCTACTGCAAACACACTATCTGACAACCATAAATCACCAACTTATTATGTAATGGCCATGCTGTTTCATAGACAAAGATGCATTTCACAGAGAGTATGGTTTTAATAAACAGGCAGCCTCTCAGCGGCTAGACTGGAATAAGCCAGTGACCTCAGTCCAGTTCCTGTTGGAAAGGTAGCCACAGCACAAAAAACATGGGCACAGATGGATGGATTGTTCATGGGCTGCAGTAGACGCAGAGTGAATTTCTCACCTGGGGCAGGATACGGCAGCAATGCCAGTGCCTGGCTGAGCCAGAGGTACCTGGCCCATGGCTGTGCCAAGGGACTGGATCCCTTGGGTGCCTCACTGGAATTCTCATGCCAAGTATGTGCACAGTTAACCTGGGACCTCTAATTAGTTCCCCTCAGCATTACCATGCAGTAAATGCAGGGCTACGCAGGGCTGACTGAGTTATGACCCACCCTCACAAGTGCAAAGCATGAACTTCTGAAATGCAATGGGAAATATTCATTATTCTTGGATAGAGCTCCCTTTGAGTCCAGCAGTCACAGCAGCTGTCATCATTTACTGCATTAGCAAGCACTGTTTCTGTGAATTTATATCATGATGTCCCGGAGTTCTGTGCCAGCAATATGCTTAAGCCACTGCTGCAAAATAATCCCATCTATATTGGCCACATATTTGAGATATTATGATTAGACTTTTTTAGGAGGTGTTAGGAATTATTTATATAAATGTAGCATGTGTGTATGCACAAGGGTTTTTACAATCAACCCTAAAAAGGAAAGAAATATATTTTCATTCTTATATTTTGACGTGGTTCTCCCCCGTCAAGCTAATAGAGCTATGCCAGCCCTGTAAAATATTTATGAAATAACCAAATATGAAGAAATAATGTAATTTAGTGTGTTTTTTTTCTGAATTATGGTTTTAATGTATTTCCCACAGACTACCAAATCTGTAATTTCAATGGAATAGGTGGTGAGGGTGGCTGATATCACTCAGAACACAGACTGGTGTCAGGGTTTTAAGAAACAAAAGTATTAGCAAGCACCTTTACTGCACCCTGCACTTCCAAGCCATGCAAGAACCTTGTCTTTCTTGTAGCATCATCTTCAACACATATTAGAATATGTATTGAGAAAATCTCAGACGGAAATATCTTCAAATTTTAGTTATTATAATGATACCAAAATGTTGGCTTTTTTTTCCCCTGCAACTTAAATCTAGACAGAAAATGTATATTCCAGCAGAAACACATCTGTAGATTATTTTATAGACAAACCTGTTCTGGAAAACTAATTCTAAAATATTATTTTATGGAGTAGCATGAATCTTACTAATAATGATCACAAAAGAGTAGAATCTATTGCAGTTAAAAAGAAAGGTATGTGGAACTGCAGCTTGAATGGGGAAATAAAACACTCATGTTGTCAGAGTCTTGTTACATTTCTTACAGATTTATTGTCATGTTTGCAGAGGGCATTGCAGAATGCATTAAACCATCATTAATGGTTGGACTCAATGATCTTAGAGGTCTTTTCCAAGCTTAATGATCCTCTGATTACATGATATTTTGTCTGAGAGGGTCTGAAAACTTACATTTCCCTCTGCCACTGAAATCCAAAGGCATCAGTTCCACACTCCAGATTCTGAACCTGAGGATACCCACAGTGCTTTACCCAGTGAACATTGTAGCTTATTTCTTCCTGTTCCTTCCCTCCTTCATACCTTTTAATGAGCCAATTATTTGTCAAATGGAAAGGAAGACCAAAGTGCAATCACATCTGTTCAGATGTCCTTGTGCCCAATACTGATTCAGCATGAATACACTTTCCTAAAGGGCTGCCAGAGTCTCACTCTAGCAAACCAAATTCAGGAGCTGTAGGAATTCCTATTTCTGATCAACCTGCATTGTCTTTTTCCAGATCTGTTTGGCTTAACCTGGACAAAGACGGGAATGTTCTCCCAGCAAGCCAGAACTCACAGTGTCTATTCAAATCAGCAGGTTTGAGTTGACTTGTTGGTCCTCCTGTGTTCAGAAGGTCTGGCACCCCAGCAAGACTGCATTTTCAGACTAGAATAACTAGCTAAACATCCACACATCAGTGTGCTGGGGAGACAGGGATACTCCTTGAATCAGTTGCTCCCTGAGGGTGGAGGGAATGAGGAACAGGGAAACAGAACTAATTGCAGCTACCTCGCACAACTGGCTTGGTGCGTGGGCTGAAGCATCCTCTGTCAGAGCTTTGCTCCAGAAGAATCATAGAATCCAAAAATGGTTTGGGTTTGAAGGGGCCTTAAAGATCATCTAATTCCAAACACCCCACCATGGGCAGGGACAGCTTCCAGTATCCCAGCTTGCTCTAAGTCCTGTTCAACCTGCTCTTGAACACTTCCAGGGATGGGGCAGCCACAGCTTCTCTGGGCAACCTGTGGCAGGGCCTCACCACTCTCCCAGGGGAGGATTTCTTCCCAATATCTAATGCTGTAGGCACTCTCCTGCAGCTCAGTGGCAGGATGGACAGGATGTAACACTGCATGGACGTTGGGGCAACTGGAGTGAAGCTGGGGGGCCTGAGTCTGCCAAGACATGCTGTACTTACCCCAGCTTCTTCACAGGACACTTGGCTCCCTCCTAGACTGGATCTGCCACTCAGAGCAAGTCATTGTAATAAATTCTAGACAGTGATATGATCATCTGATCCTGTGGGACATGGAATTCAGGAAAAGTTGTGGGTGCTGAGATTAGACTTTCAGATAAATAGATCCTAAGGGATGTTGTGCCCAGTGCGTAACATTTTTAGTGAGACTCTTTTGGAAAGAGTCTTAATTCATTCATGTGAGCTACAGCATTGAGTCTTTTTGAAAAGGGTCTTAATTAATTTTTATTTGGAATGGCAAGAGCCTCTGTCTACAAGCTGCCTTGATGTTTTTACATTATCTGCTGTTAAAATCAAAGCAGTGTGTTGCATCACACTTCAGTGTTACCTGCAAGGAATAACCTGTCACTAATGCCAAAAGATAGCAATGACAAAATGAATGATTTTGGGTTATAGACACTCTCCAGGCCCTTCACTATTTAGGTAGGAAAAGGTGTTTTGAAAATAGAGCAGCGTTTCAGAAAAGAATCTTGGCAATTACTGATTTTCAGTGCAAACCACAAGATCTGCTTCAGCACTCTCTAGCTGCCTTGGAACTGAATATGTTTAACTGTATATTCCCCTTCCTGGAGTTATTTCTGCTGATTTAAAGGCATCCATGTGCCTTTTACTTCCCCTGCATTTATAAGCAAGGGGGGCACAAGCTGTTTTCAGCCCAGCCCCAAGATATTTTGGCTGTTTACCCAAAAGTGCCATGAATCTGATGTAAAACCCACCCACACCTTCAGCACCATGAATATTCCCGCCATCCATACATTCTATCCCAAACTGAAAGTTATGCATGTTCTTGCTAACCTAGTTTTGAGTGTGCATGTGCTTTTCTTTTTTTTTTTTTTTTAACAATAGGCCTAAATCCATATTAATGATCCAAAAAGTGACCAGGCCTCAGCACCTTTTGTCCTCTATACATCAACTATCCAATAATCAACAGTAGCTGTCCTGTACTCTGGTGTCTTTAGCCTAATTCAGAGGGACAGATATTTATCATCACCCTTGAATTGGGTGACCCATTCTGACAGGTCGACATCCTTATTTATGTAACAATGTCATAGACAGTAACTGCTAATGAGTGGAGTGACACAGAGGTCTGTTAGATGGAAAGGCAGAGGAAAGCCGAAAAGGGCATGAGGGGTTAATGGGACTTTTCTGTTCCAGCCTCCTGGGATGTGTAATTATGTTCTAATAAGAAATGAATGTATTGATTAGATTAGTGTGCAATTGTGTTCATGTGCACACGTATAGTGCTGCATGTATATAGACAGTCTTTGTGTGTGCCTCTCATCCCCTCAGTGTGTATTTGAACCCAAAGTATCTTTGTGCTGGGGCCAAAAACAAGCAGAGCACTCCCACAGCCCTCTTGTCCTCACTGTGGCAAACTCCATGTGAATTCAACTGGAGTTTATCTGAGTAAAGGCTGAATTTAACTTCAGTAAACACCAAATAAGGGCTTCAGGATTAGGCCCTCACAAACAAATGACTTCCTATTTGCATTGTTTGGGCTGAACACTCACCATCACTTAAGAGAGCAGTAAAAGCAGTCAACACATTGTAAACAGTGTCATCTGCTGAGGAGACCATCCACCAGCCAAAGTAGGCCATGCTCATGCCTGATGGACAGCCACTTCCAGCAGCCTGCTTACAGTAGGGAGGAATTTGGCCCAGCATTCTTTCTCATCAAGTAAAATATGTTCCCTGACAGGTCAAGGAAAGCTTCCTTCACACGCTCACAAAGGGCCAATTCTCCATCACATCCCTCCCAAGTGTGTGTTCTGAACTTGAGGGTGAATTCCCCTGGTGGGAAAGACACAACAATAGGGGAAAGCAGGGCAGGGGGAAGGAAAGCAAGTCTGAAAATGAGAGCTGCCCGCAGCCCAGGGAATGCAGCTGATAGTGGTGCTCTCACCGCAGCCCCTCGCTGGTGCTAATACGGGCAGGCATCAGAACTGTGGGGTTGGTACCGTACTCTGTACAGATTCCAGCCAGAAGCAGAGCCTTACATGTCCTGGGGATGTGATGTCTGAGATGGGAAGGAACAAACAGGGCTAGGCTGGCAGAAGAATAGGCTTTTTGGGTCACCATCTCAGCCCCCTGTTCCCGGGATAACCGAGGCCGTGGCACCAGCGTGCACAGGCCTGTGACAAATTAGTACCTCCAGTTGCACGCTGAAGAAGAAATAAATTACTTTCTAGTGACTCCCTCTGGAAAGAAGCAACATTATTAGGCTTTAATGGGATTCCCTTCTATCCCAGTCTTGATTAGGACGTTTGTGAGGCAGAGGGGAGGGAGGGAGGGAGGGAGGGAGGGAGAATGGAAAACTGAAGGATCCTCAAGTCTGAGGAGGGCCCACTTTACCCAACCATAACTTTTGTGAATCGTGGCTAGGATTCCAGATGTGGCACTCAGGACAGGCTGGAGTACAAAGAAGCGAAAAAGGACTTACTAGGCAAGATTTCCAAACATTTCAGAAATGTTTAAACAAAGTGATATAAGAACACACTAGGTTCATTGTCACAAAAGAAGAATCTCTTGGAAATGGATTCTCAGTAATGTATCTTTTTCCCTGAAGAATTAAAGACAGAGGTTATTAAAATATGGCACTTGCAACGTGGAGGTCAATGGACCCCTAAAGTCTGACCTTCATCTGAGAGAAAATGATTAAACACATTTCTTTCTCATTGCCATACTACTGCAAATTTCTCCATCTGAGCAGCACTGAGCTTTGCGTGGTTTGTTGTTGTTGTTGTTTTTTAAAGTGTTTTGATGCAGAAAATCGTTCAGGGGACATATTTATAAAAGACAATGTATTTATATTCCCTACAAGAGAGACTTAATATCCAAGCTAGAGCTAACTGTGAAGGCCCACCTTGTAAAAATTTGCCTCGATGGTCAAAATAGAGATTAAAAAAGCCTTAAACTGGTGATGGCTGTAGGAGGGTTATCACTGACTTCATGAGGGCTGAGATCACGTGTGAAATGAAAAAACTGGGGAAGGAATAACCTTGCAAAATGATGGTGTTTTTTTCTAAATAAAGTGTGATGCTCAAGCAAGTTCAGTGTCTAGGCTGAATAATAGAAATGCCCTCTGAAGGCAGAGGTATTGCATAGCCCAAATCCAGGTCCAGGCAGTGGATGCAGGGGAGTAGATTTTTCAGCAACTGCTGACCCTTTGAATCTAACAGTTGAGGGTTGGATCACAATTGAACATTCACACAAAACTGATTTCCCCATTAAATTGATGGGAACTTTGCAATGCAATGCATCATCTTCAGCTGGCTGATTTGTTTCACAGGGCAACTTGAGGCAGCAAACTTGGAGCAAGGTAGTCCAAACTAAGATGAAATATCCTTCCCTGTCCCATTTATTAGTGTCAGCATCAGCATAAGCTTTTCTCCTTAATGAACCGATCTTTCATTCAGGCCAGAGAGGATCCTGAGAAAGTTTTCCTTGCTTCTTTATATTTTGCCAAACTTCTAAGTGGGTTCCTAAAAACTTATTGAAAGAGCATTACTCAGTCTGACACATTCCATTTATTTCAATATGGTGACAAAGAAGGAAGATCTAGTTAAAAATATTGCAATAGCCTTATGGGATACTTATGGGGTTTTTTTAAAATGTAATACATCACAATAGAATACTTTGTTTTTGTAGAAGGGCATTCTGTATTCGCCAAAAAAGCTGCTGACTTAATCATTAGTTATGATGAGAAGAGATTTAGTGTTCTCTTTCTTTACACTGTCACTGAGAACAATGTCTATGAAAAAGCCTATGCTTCCCATTATAAATCACTATAAGCTCCATGAAAATTTCTCCTCTACCCTGGGGTTTAAGGGAGCAGATACTCGGAGATGCAGCCTCCCAATAGCAGCACTTTATGCCGAGCTCTACAAGTCTGTGGAATGCTATGGTTCACCCTAAGTCCAGGCGCTATGAGTGCGTGCAGTTCCCATTGTTCAGCAATTTATGAATGGCTACTCTTTGACAAAAAATGAAATACCTCTTCCTTGGTAGCCTGTGCATATTATTAAAATGCTCTAAAGATATAGCACATTACCACTCTTAGCATTGCAAATATATATTACTTTTTATCATCAGACTGCCTTTGAGAAATACGGTGTAGCTTTTGCTCCTTTACACTCTCATGGCCAAATTTCAGATCTTATTTAGGGCAAGTGAGGATTCAGAAATAAAGCAAATCAAAAAATAAATGGTTCATAGGTGCTTCCTTCACTGGATGAAGAACACCATACCACATCATCTCAAAAGGACAATTCAACCTTAAAGGTTTTATGGGAGCAGTTCTGAGATGCATACGATGAGAGATGAGAGATGCATCTCAAAATTATTTGTAGAAGAAATACAGATTTAGAGACTTAGCATTAAACATACAGGTTTGACAGTCTTTAACCTTCTTCCCTTCCTTCTCTCCTCCCTATTATCATAGTCACATACATTGGCTGGATTTTATTGTAGAACTTTGTAAAGAAGAAAAGAAAAAATAAGAAAGCGAGTGTTCCACACTTCTGTCAGCATTTTTTTTGTTTGTTGGCCCAAGCTGACTGCTTTTTTTTTTTTTGTTTCCTAGTTTATTAGAAGGCTATCAAAATGTTTTGAAGAAAACAAGCCAAGACATTTTCCCTAGATTTTTGTGTCCTCTAATATTTAAATTCATTCTTCTGAGTTTGTTTCTTATTTATTTCTTCCCCCATCTCTTGAAGATAATATTCCGAGAAGCAGAGTTGCTTGTTTCATCACAAACGGTTTCAAATTTGTCCTTTGCCAGGTTTAAGTCTGCAAGCCCTGTTCAAAATTCATATCACTGGGCTCAGTTTGAAAGGGAGGACTTTGATTCAAAGTTCTCAGCCACACACGCTGGACCTGAAAGGCCTCTAGAAATAGCCCTTGTCTGCTTTGTTTCTCAGAAACCAGAATAGACACATTCCCTCTGGTCTGCCCTGAGATATGGATTTGGCTCAATAAGCACATGTCAGCTGCAGAAGCAGCTGGCTGCAGAGCAGTTTTCATGGAAACTGTGTCCTCTGAAAATATAAAAAATTATTTTAGTCATTTATTTGTTAAACTTTTTAATTTATTCTGATGAGGTTTGAGGTGGCTAACGGTGGCAGTCTAAGATCAAATTCTTACTGACCTTTGATTTCAGTTTGATGATTGACACTATTACTGTGAATAAAATCAGTTCTAAATCTGCAATGAAACATGCCACCTATGTGTGCTAGATGCCTGCAAGACCTTTGTGCTAGAAAGCATCAAGACAAAAGCACAAAATAAAAGCACATATTTTATGTGCTTGGCTTCAATCACAGCTCCCAAAGCCACACGCTGACATCAGGATTCAAATTTTTACATTAAAGCAAGGCATGCCTTAGCCTTCACAGGTAAATAATGCCTGAAGACATTACCCACTTTAATGTTTTTATGGATGTTGGAGTGTCCAAGCTGAGCCAATCCTATTAATGGGCTGGGAACAGAGGCAGCCTGGTGATTCCCACTGTCAGCATTCCCCAGAGGAGTCCCACAGGAGTCACCAGCACGGCCTCCCTGTCCCTGCCTGGAGCTTTCAGACAGACAACACCCTGCCCAAAGAGAGAGAGTGGCTGATTGGAACAGGGTTGTCCAAAGAGAATCCGACACTGAAGGCAGCTCTTGTGTAGAGAACCTCGCCAAAGTAGAGGTGCTGCCCAAATGGACTGCCAAAGCCTCAGACTGTCTCAACCCATCTGGAGTCTGAAGAGCTTGGACAAAATCAAAACTCTTTAAACTTCTCAACCAAATCCTCCAGTAATGACAGCAATTAGCACCTGTCATCTCCGTCTTCTCCAATCCTACAAAAAAGTTTCATCTACTTTGTTTATTTGTTCCTGACTCCACCTGTGAATTTTTTGCTTTCTAACATTCAAATGAGATTGAAAAATCTGTGGCAAAATTAAAGTTAAAACTGCAAGTCTGTAAACCCATGAAAATGTAACAATTATTGCAGTCACGTTCTTGAGTGATCTGTCCAGAGTCGCTGGTTTCTTGTGACGGATTCTGCCATCCCAACCCACACTAACCCAGTCCTCTCCAAAAACACCCTTGTGCTCTGGCTTTGAATCCCACAGCTTCTCAGGAGAAAACAAGGCCAGTCCATTCCCACTTCCACTCACTTCCACTCTGCTGCTCTCCAGGGGTCTACCCAAACTGACCACCCTGGCTTTGCTACTCCCCTGGGGGAGGCAGAGCCCAGAATGCAGATGGCTCTCTCAAAGGATCTTTGTCCATCCTGCAGGTTTGCTAACTCCAAACTAGAGAGGTAAAAAGTGGAGCAAATGTGACCCTGGCAACTGAGATCCTTTGCTCATACAAGCAGGGCTATTAAAGCTGAACAGGAACATACATCATAATAATTAAAGTGGGCATGAGTTGGCTTTGAATTGCAGGAACTCTGGGTGACCACATTTCACTTTCCCTGTCATTGACTAAGATAGAATTTCCTCCTTCTCATCAAATGGCAACTCTTTTATTATGGATTACATCTATGCCTTGGAAGGAGGTAGAGTTACTGATAAAGTTTGCCTGAAAAAAACATGCTGTATTTTTCTTTCAGCTCACAGATGACTGCAGTTGATCACATCTGTTTTCCAGCAGACATCAGTGTATCCAATTAGAAAGATCACAGAATATTTTAGAGGTCTTAGGATTATTTGGTCAGCCAAAAGATTTGGGCTTTGAAAAAGACAAGAAGACATATCTGGTATGTGCTAGTTTTTGTGACAACCATGGTAAAATATTCTCTTAAAACTCGTTACACAGATCTAATCCTTAGCAGTAAACATATATATGTGTAAAAACCAAGAGCTTGGGGTTTTTTAATATTATGTTAAAAACTGTGGTGACTAAATGACTTGCAATCCTGGCTGAACTGACAGGAAAGGTTGGGGTGTTCATGGTCACAAGATATTTCAAATACAAAAAGTAATCAACCTCTTCTTTTCCTTTAAAGAATGCATGAAGCCTTTAGCAAAAAAAAAAAAAAAAAAAAAAAAAATCACTACTTAAAAGGCTGGAAATGTTAGCAAAATGTTTTGATAAGTTGTTTAAATTTTCATCTTCAGCTCTGATATGACAAATGTAATGCACGGAAGAATCTTCATACTAAAGGATCAGGATCTTTTGATCTCTGTAGTTCCAAAATAAAAATCTATTTTGATGCTTTCATTTTAGGATGTTCACGACACCAAGGGAACCAAACTTTATGGAAAAATACTGATATCAAAGAAGTAATCAGTCCTTACTTGCAAAGTCTGAAAACAACTTTGAAGTGTCACTGGCAGTTAATTTCTTGGTTTTCCACTAATGCTTATGTCCATTATGTCCTCCTGTAAATAACTTCCCAGGATCTGACAGCTGAAACCATGGGAGCTCCAATGCATACCTACAGACACATAGTTCAGAAGATTTAATAGTTGTTGAGTTTTGTGGGTTTGGGGGGGAAAAAAAGGAAGAGAAAACAATTGGGCATTAAGGACAAAAAAAAAGGCTGAACACAGAGCCAGAAGGCACAAAAAAATTGCCTTGAGAAAAGTGAATTGGATAGGATTTTTAGCAAGTGGTACCTGTGGAAAGGCCTTTGGACTGCAACCCAGGATACTCTCCCTTGTGACTTGATGCCTTCAGCTGAGCAAAGCTTTGCATGCCTAAGCAAAACAAACATGACTACATGAGAAATTGCATTTTCTTCATTAAAAAAAAGGCAACTCTCTGGCAAATCAGTCCGTTTTAAAAGGAAACAGCCAACCTTCAAATTTACTGTGAGTCTTTCAGCCAAGCCTTGAACCCTGAGAACTTCTTCCTTCCCAGTGCCACAGGAGAGACATCCAACATTGCAGATTCCATACAAAGGTGCTGGAGCATCCCTACTGCGGGAGTTGAACCCCCTCTTTGGGACTGCCAACCCAAAACACTACCAAAACCCACACCTTACACCTGCATGGTGCTGTGCTGCAGCTTTCCTTCCACAGGGCTTCCTTCACCTTCCACTGGTGGTGTTGAGACATGGCTGTTGAACTCCTCAGGACAAAAGGAGTTCTGCAGAACCTCGTTATACATTAAATATAAATAGTTCTATTGTAGCCTTGCATGCTACAATAGATGCTGTTTTACTTGGGCAAGTGTGTTTTTTGTTAGACACATAAAACACAGAGTGGGTTTTAATGGCTGATCAGATACCGTTAGAGCAAATTGCATGTTTAAATACATGCAATGTTTAAATACATGAAAGGATCTCTATTATTCTACAAATTTCTAGCAGCAGCAGCACTGCACCTTAAAAGGAATTTTATACCAAATTTGTAGCTTTGCAACCAGCTCATGAACCAGGGGGCATAAAAAGGACATGTGTTCCAAGAGCAAATGCATTCCATATTTCAGAAATAATAAGTTCTTGCTAGAACCCAGATCTCATCAGTGCAGAGAAAGGATTTTGTACCCATGGGAAGAAGGACTTTTTTGTCTCCAGCAGAACAATTGCAAGCCACACAAACATTTAAGACTAAAAATCCACATTAGGGGAAACATTGTCCCAGTAGATCTGGCTCATAGGAAGTAAAAAGATTAAAATACTCTAACAGCAATAAGGTTTGTGCAAGTGAATCTTCACTCAGGCGGGAAGAAAATGCTCATGTGATCTTGGAAATAATGAAGGTTGTAGGATTAGAAGGTGCAAGACACAAACATCTCATAGCCTTAAATCACAATTATAATTAGTAAGTAATATTTGAGCCTTTGTACTCTATATGGCTATTTTTGTTAATTTCTATGGGTAAGCAGATCACTAGGACCAGGGAGGTGAAAGTGAGAATATGTGATGACTTGCTGGTATTGCAAAGGTAAACGAAATCCTAGGCTTTTAAAGTGAAGAATGAAAATTCTTCCTTCTCTACTTACATTTTATTACTTACAGTCATGGTTCTTGATCTCTCCCCATAGCTTTCTTAATGTAAACAGTTTTTCTTCAGGCACTGGAAGTTCCAGGTTCCCAGAGAGGGGATTCACAGCCCTAATTAGGAGAAAGAAAATGAAAAAGAATGAAAATAAATCAGAAACTGCATGGGAAGCAGATTTTAAAGGTGCAAAATTTTATTCTTCCATGAGAAAAGTCACATTGGTTTGAAATTAGTGAAAGCTGTTGATGCCTTGACTAATACCTAAGCCACAAACAATGAGCCACAGGGCATCCCCTGCACATTCACCAGGGCAGTGAGTGTACGAGAACACTATAATGAGTTGTCTGCAACAAACTTCAGAGTCTTGAGGAAACTCCTCTTTGTTCTCATTTATATAAATATTTACATGCACTCAGGACTGAAGTATTTGAGCCCCTTCAGCAGTGCACCAAGCAGTTATGCACTACGACCTCCTACATCTCTTCCTCTCACAGAAAATGAAATCTAAGAGGGTGGACCTGGAGAGCTGAGCAGAGGGTGGGGAACCCTGCCATGGTGTGCACTCCCCAGAGAACTTTGTGTCTGAGTCATGCCCTCAAAAGTGCTGTCTCTTGCAGAGATCTGCTTTCTCTATCTGGGAAAACCCTGTTGTGCCAGAAAAGTAAAGCTACTTTTTGTGACAGGGCACTGGCCTGGCTTTGCTAAGGGTGAAAGGAAATAGCACCAAGGTTCGTTTTTCCTCATTCACAAGCTGCAGCCATGAAGCTTTACATTTATCTATAGATGATACATTCTGAATGTCACAGAAAAAACAAATCATTGAAGAAAAATGATCCAAAACACACCATGATTCCAAATAACTTGAATAAAATAAGCAAAAGAGTAAAGATGAATACTGCATGATTAGCCAAAAATTGCAGAAAATGTTCTAGTTGTTTTTTTCCCACTTTTTTCACTGCATCCAAGTTTCAGTTAGTGCAAAAATATGGAAATTTGTATTTGCAAGCTAGAGAGATTTCCAAGGCTCAAAACCAGAGTATGTCTTTAAGACAAATTCATGGCTCCAAAAATCCTATCACAAATGACAACCTACATTATTCCTTTATTCTCTATACACAGTGCCTGTAGATAAAGTTGGGTTGATTTTCTTACAATGTGTCCAAATGCTTCTGTTGTGGAAAACTCCAGGTTTCCAGTGGTATAAAATCATATTGTGAGACAAGAGCTGTCTCACATTTGAAAGTCAGGAGGCTGCTGCTTTTTCTATTCCTTCCTGCCATCTGCAAGATCTCATACGGAGTAAAAACGGGAAATTACTTGAGCAAATCTTCAGCTTTCCTCAGTTTGCTTTAAATAATGTCCTCAGCCTTCTGCCTCATGATTTACATAATAAGGAGACTGTGTTGTGTTATTACATCAGTTTCATTTCTTCAGGGAAAAGGGCTCCAGATGTATTTGACTAAGTCATTAGTGCAAACATCCCATATTTGTAACAGCATTCCCTAGATCAACTGTAAAGACACACTGTTGATTTTGGCTGCAGCCTGAGGAGTGGACAGACACTGCCACTTGATCTAAGCAGCTGCCTCCTCATGACTCCCTCCAAGTTCATTGTCATGGAGAGAAGTACAAACCCCTAATGGATCCACAACATGAGATTCATGAAACCTGGCAGATGACTCATCTGACAAAAATCACTGTTGTACAGCTATTCAAGGAGGAGGGGGGGAAAAAAAGATTTAGCCTTCCTTAGAGAGATTGCTTCCTTTCATCAGGGTGTTTTTCTTCACTCATATGGGAATGAAATTACAAACAAGGACAGAGTGGGATCCTGACACCTCAGCTGCTGTCAGTGGATTTATTGGAAGCTCTACTGAGTAAAGTACTACTCAGGGTGAGGAAAAGTTACAAAAGCCCTTCCTACCTGAAGTGTAACAATGAACAATATATGGCCCAGCATAATTCTAGAAGTAAAAGCATTGTTTTTCCTACATTATTTGCTGCTTGATTCAACTCATACAAAAACTTGACTAGACCAAATTATTACTCACTATCACATCGAGCAAAGGGAAACCTTTTAAATTGCAGATAAAGCCTCATTGTTGATTTCCTTTGGTACCCTAATATTGAAAATTAGAAATGGAAAAAAGCTAATTAAAGATAGATAGGTAGCTTTAAATTGTTAGCAAATTGTTCCAAACAGGCACAATAATGCACATGACAAAAATGTGCATGCCACTTCTCTGAACCACTGCTGCAAAGCAGAAGATACACGGCTAAGTATATAAGCAGCTTCTAAAAGGAAATAACCTAAATAACTTATTTCTGAATAGAAGTTTTGAGAATAGGTCAGGAATTCTGGTAGATGCTCACCTGTTTGTATCACATTTGTGCCACAGCCTCTATTTGCTCCCTCGATGCAACCATAAGACTGAGAGTTTTCTGTAAATGGTTGGAATTATAAATTGAGTAAGGACAGTCATGTTCCCATACAATAAACACTGTATTTTTCAATTTTTCATTTAGAAACATTTCATTTAGAAAACATGGTCATTTAGCATGATACAAAGATGTGCAAGAATTACAATGTACAAGTAAAGTAATGGACAAGTTATATATATATATATATATATTAATATTTTACACATGCTCTCCTACAGGATTAGACCCCATTAAAAGGAAAAAAATTGCACTTATTGCTGTCTCCTGGCTTTGTCATAACTGTTCAGATTCCTGTTGCTGTGCAGGACATGTGATATTTGCACTTAATTGCATCATTTTAAAGCCTTAGAAGAGGGTATTTTAATGATTAAATCAATGTAAACCAGGTTTCAGAGCCAAAATAATCAAGTCTGACCAAGGCAAATGTTCTCAATAAAGTGAGCTTGCCAAACACAAGAGCTAATTAACACCTGATTCTAATTTGGTGATTGTGAAAGTGTGGCAATGAAGCCCTATGATTCTGCAAGTGGAAATAACATAGCTTTCTGCCATTGGTAGATTGCATGGATTGCCCCCATGGCCAAAATTCCTCCATTTGATCCGTTCTGGGTACAATACGTCAGAGTAGAGGCAGCTACACTCAGGTTGTACAGTACTTCTCTGGCTGAGAATATTTACCATTCCTTGGTGATTCTCCCAGCTGCAGTGGTTCTGAATGAAATTTGATCTCCCTCAATGTCAGCTTTCATTGACAATTTTCAAGATGAGAAAGTTCAAAATATCCCACTGACTACAAATGGCAGAAACACGTGGTCACATTCTTTCACATTTCCTGTTATGATGGATTCTAATTTTTGAGGGAGGAAGACTTCTCCTTCAGCCAGTTTTCACACGGGGAGCTCAGGACCTCCTGGGTACTGTGGCAAGTCTTTGACTCAGCAAGGCACTGGGAACAAAAGCAGATGTAGCAGCATGTGACTAATTCTTGAAGTCACTGGGAATTTGATCAGTCACCTGCATAACTCAGGGCTTTGAGTTGACTTCTTTACCCTTTTCATAATGACACACAACAGACCAAGCACAACCTGGCATTAGATGGGATCTTTGTTGACACCCCAAATGGCCAGGACTGGCTTTGCAAACAGAAAATTGCTGAAAGGACAATTTTCCTTCCCACATTAAGCAATGAGTCTTTCCAGTAGACACAGTGAGTCTCCTCTGTGGACAACTGCAATACTTCAGACCTTGGGACCATTAATCCAGTGTCATCTCCCAAAATATATATTTTTTTAATTTCTTAAGTGCACACTCATCAGCAGTCTCACATTTCTTTGCATGAAGGTGGCACCACTATACCCCAGTAACTTTTACAAAATAAAGTTACTGCTGCCTTAGACCTGAAAGCTGCGGCACTTCTCACTTGTGATGTGCCGAAAATAACATGCAATTGAACTCCATGTGTGACATACACAAGTAATTAACAGGGCATACAATATATGAAGCATCTTCAAAAACAAAGTGACATAAATTTAACTTCTAGCTGATTGTTGGTGAACCCAGTTACAAAATCAGCACCTCATGTATTTGATCTACACAACAGCTACATTATACCACCTACTGATCTTTTTAACGGTTTACTCGGTTTACTTGGTCCATCATTTAAAAAAAAAAAAATTGAAAGCCAAATTTGTAAGTGCAGGGTCTACAGAAATATTTGAAAAGACGCATAAGTATTTTATTACTTCTGCGGTGCAAATGTAGTTGACTACCTGTTTAAAGCAACTGCAGTTTTTTCTTAGTAAGGGTGAATTTGCACTATAAACGGCATCCCCGCTTTGGAAACAATACTTCCTTTATCTGCTTCTGTTCAAAAGCTCCTACCAGGGAAACCTAACTTATCTGTTTCACCTTAAAACTGGAGCTGCCTGTCAAGCTTTGACAATCTTCAGATTCTTTTGGAAATAGGAAGAAACCCATTGTGTTCAAATTTGCTCTTAGTGACAGCTGATCCCACAGGAGCATCTAGTTAGAAAATAATTGAGAGCACTTGAAACAGAAAGGACTGCAAATCAGGTATGACAAGTTTGCATTCAACTGCAGCTCTAAAACTAATTGTCCAGTTAAGAAATAAGCTTCAAAAGGGGAGTGGGGAGGGAAATGTAAGGGGAAGGAAATGAGAAGTTTGTTTATTGCATATACACTTTCATTCTGACAATATTTTCCTCTTTAAAAGGCAGGTCTGGAATAAGGAGTACATAAAAGGGATGGGCCCAAAGCAAAGCCTCCAAACTGAATACTCCAAACTTTATGACTCAAGCCCATCTGTAGTTTGTTATAAACAAGACATAAGGCATAAATGAAAAAATCTGGATGCAGAAGGACAGAGGCTCGATTCTGGTACTATTGAAGTGCACAGAAAATCTCTTGCTGACTACAGAGGACTTTGGATCAGGCATTAAAATTCCAGAGTAATACTGGCACAGCTTCAATCGTGTGAGTGTGTGTGCACGCTTGTGAATAAACACATACACACAGCCCAATATTAGGGATTTTTAGCCCTGACTCTTATGTCAGACTATAACACCGGATGTCAAAAATGAAGATAACATGGGAGGAAGTTTATTTTGATGAGGAAATCCCTAAATGCTGTTGAAAGTATGCTTGGAATGGTTAATTAGCATGCAGGGGCTTTAGAGGAAATGGTATCTTGCAGCTTGACCATCATCTTTCTGCCAGGTTTCCCTTCAATTTATCTCTTATCTGCAGGAAACTGTCTCACAGCTTCTGAATCTGCTGTTGGCTAAAAAGAGAAAAAGGACAATGACTCATTGTTGGGCAACAAGACAAGTTCTATTTAGATTCTAAATTTCCACATTAATATGAGTGAATGTCCTATCTACTGTACTTCAGCCCAGCCAGGGGATATGCAGGGTGGGCTCTGAAACCAACCAAAAGTGAAAGTTCCTCCACCAAAACAACAAACAGTACATGAAGACAAGATGTAACACCCAAGGGATGAAAACACTGAGTAAGGAAAAAAAAAAAATCTGTTGTATTTTCTATTACTAAGGCATCAAAAAGACTTCATTAAAAATGAAAGTACTGCAAATAATGGGTAAGACAGGATGCAGGAGCTGATGCCCACCGAGGTCACTGCTGATCAGACAACATTAAGCACCTTGACTGCTGAAACTTTTCTATTCCAGGGGATATTTTCATGCACAATCAAAGGCAGGATTCCTTCCTCCTGGCTGAGGGCTGGCAGTGAAGGTCTGCTTAGTGAGAGGGGCTGGTGCATCCAGCAACCACAAACAGGGGTCGGGAAGATCACTGGAGCATCTCGGCCCCCGGCTGGAAATTCCTGTGGAAATGCCGAGCTTAAGGAATTGCTGGGGGAGGGACGAGATGCATCAGACGATCCCCGAGCCAACACTAATGAGCACATCAATGAGAGGATTAAGAAGGGATGGGGACGTGTTTCTCCCACTCCCTCTCCTGCAGTGATTGCTCCAGTGCTCAGAGGTGTGGCTTCGTTTGGGTAAGAACTGAAAATTCAGCGGCTTCTCCAAATGTTACATAAAAGGAAAAAATTACATAAAAACCACGACCTAAGCGTGTAAATATTTTTTCCAGTTTCGCTGACCAAATCCCAAGCATGTCATGCGTCTTGCATTTTTT
Source organism: Onychostruthus taczanowskii (assembly GCF_017590055.1). NCBI lineage: Eukaryota > Metazoa > Chordata > Aves > Passeriformes > Passeridae > Onychostruthus > Onychostruthus taczanowskii. The sequence goes on from NW_024496638.1 coordinate 1,721,592, forward strand.
ATTCCCCTAGTTCTCTCTCCCCAGTGTTGAGCTAACATCTGAAATAAGAGTACACAATCAGTATGTTAATAATCAAAGAGTCTGCTCTATGCATTATGCAGACATCAGAGGAATTTCTTCCACTGTCTGATGAATATTATAAACAGGCCCGTTTGTATTAACAGAGCCTTGTGTAGCAAATCCAAAAGTGACAAACCAAACAGCTTTAAGTGGCTGCATTCCAGCCCCAGAAGCTCTGAGTATCAAACATCACTGGAGACCTGCATCCCGGCTGCATGTGAGGGGAACAAAGAGGCCCACGCTCTTTTGGGCTGGAGGCTGGGTGCTGAAGGCCATGACTGTGACGAGGGGTTTTTAACCACCAAAGTGACACTGCAAATGCAATCTGCCACTGCAGCTGGGCCAGGGCTGTTGTATCATTTGCTCTGGAGACAGAGAGAGTGACACTTCAGTGAGGGTTTACACCTGAGCCACGGTGGCAGGGAGCTCCTAAGGCCCATGACTACCTGGGTCTCCTGCGCTGCCCTGCTGAAGGAAAGGTCCCCTGCCTGGGGGCCGAGGACTAGATGGCAACTCTTGGACTTGGAAATGGCAGTGAACATTCCAAGCATGTGGCCAAATTGCTTGAATTACCACCTGAAATTTAACATTTAGGGTAAAATAGGCAGAGCTCCTTCCCATTCCTGCATAAAGCACGCAAGACTCAAAGCAGTGAGGGGTGAGGGGAATAGCCGAAAAGGAAAGAGGAGAATCACCTCGATGTCCCTTTTTTCCCCCCTGCTCTTTTCCCTCTCTACCTTCTTAGTCTCTTGGAACACTGGGAATCCTGGAGCAGGCTAAAGTGGGAGAGGAACATCCTCCTTTCTGCAGCTCATCACCACCAGACATGTGGAGAGGTCAAGGCTGCAGTCCTGAGGCACAGTGAGCTCTCAAGGACTCATTTTGGAAGAGAGAAAGCTGCAGGTCTGTAGGTCCCTTCGTTTCACATAACTGGATAGAAAGGAAGGCTCAGACTGTCATAAGCCATCCACAGTCTTCTCTGTGCCTACCACTGTCACAAGGCTCGTGCACCTTCTAGTGGAAGGGACTAGGCCAGAAATGCTGGGAGAAGTTTTAATCACCCAAGCTGGAGGATGCTTATTTGCTGTTTATTCCCACCAACTCACTCGAGTTTCCAAAGTGGGGCCTGGACACTGTGAAGGGACAGTTGAGATTTCCTGTTGGTGCTGCATCCAGTAGCACCGGAAATATCACAAGAATAGCTTTTCTTGTGGTATTTTATTACTTCTGCTTCTGCTCCTGACCGGAATTGGGAAGTACAGGGGTGCATGGAAATGAAATATAGTGGTCAGGGGAGAGTCTGCCAAAAATTTGGAAATGACAACAGCAAGAAAGATCATTAACTCAAGTCTCAGGAAGTGCTTCCAATCTGCTCCTATTTTATTCAGACACATTTACGTGATGCTGTTTTTAAAAGTCATTCACCCCAGGCTGGCATCAGCACCCATTCAAACACGAACTGTCTGTGGTTTAGCTGGGAGTTCTGCTGCTAAGTTCCTATAGAGAAGTGGCTTCTGTTTCCTAAAATGTTTAACTGACATAATGCATCATCAGAATAGGCCCAAGCAAAAAAAAAAAAAAGAAAAAAAAAAAAAAAAAAAAAGCCACATCCTGCTACATCTCAGTTGCATTGCTTTTATTTAATATTATGGCAGCATGATTAGCCATATTAGACAATATAAAATCTGCTTTCCCTGGTCAAAAGAGAATCTATTTATCTGTATTTACTTCCTGCTCAAAATTGTTTGACAAATGCTATGGGCAGACAAAATCTGTCTAGCAATTGTTTGTAAATACGTGTTGCAAATATTTTTCAGCTCTCTCAAGCAGCGGTTCTTGGTGGCAGTGGCAGTGGTGACTAAGCAGTGCAAGCAGCTGCTAGTAATTCTCCCCCAGCCACATTTCCCCTGAAGGCAGCCCAGGGGCTTGATCCAGATGGGAGGGGAATGGCTCAGGCAGGGGTGGACACCTAGGAGCAGTCAGGAGGAAGGGAAAGCCAACAGCAGCTCAGGCTAGCAAAAGCTGTTTGGCAATTTACACCCTTGGCATTGCAATCGGACTACCTAAACCACATGGGACTGATTCCATTTCCTGTTTGGTTGATTTAATCTTTACAAGTTACTCCTGTTTCTTCCTGAAGTGAATTCTCCTTCACTGCAAAACTAATTTTATTCCATTATTAAATAAGTGTTGGCTGCTAATCAACACTTTGCCTTCCTGAACAAGCTCCATTTGCAAATAAACCAAATTAAAAGGAGAATAATGATGAGCTATTATTTAAAAGCCAGAACAAGATTCTCTGAGTTCATTTCCCTAATTATCTGTCACCCTAAGAGCACTTTGCTCAGTTTAGACTAGAAAAGTGAAATTTTGCTGCAGAAATGCCAATGTCATGAGGAATAATAATGGGTACTTTCAATTCCTTTTTTTTGCAGGAGACTTAGGACACTTGTCTCACCCATAAATAATTGCACTGAAATTGGGGGGACTATTCATGATAAAGATAAGACAGATTTGGCCCAAGGAGGCTGTTTTTCTGATGGTGTTTTGGAGAGCTAAAGGCACATGCTGATGGAAGGAAAAAAACTTCCTGTAATAGTTGGTTCCATAGCTTTTGTAATAAAACAGGAGCAAATTCTGCACCAACAATCCACGCAAGCAGGACAAAAACAATTTCTTTCAAAGTTACAAAATTTTTGTCTCATTCCTCAGTCCCTCACAGCCGCACAGATATTCCAAAGCACAGTTCAAAGTTCAAAGTAATTATTGTTGTAAAATACCTTGGCTATCATCAAGGACTTTGCTGCACTCTTCAGAGGGCTCCACTCCTAGCTGTGCTTCCCTGGAGTCGCCACAGATTTTCTGTGCCAAGGAAGAAGATGGTTTGGAGGCAGCCTCACTGCTTTTCCTTTTTTTTCTTTTCACATCCTGTTCTGAGTTGCCACTGTTGAGTGGTATTTGGGTCATCTCTATTGGCTGTGTGTACATTTATTGCACATCTGTCCTTCCTATGTGTTAAAAGCTGGGACACTAAAGTGTAAATTTATGTTGTGCAGTTGCATGACAGATAAATGCTTTGAAAAATCAGGGATAACAGAAATTAGCTGAAAGTTTAAACAGCAGCAGATGGAATCTTACGAAGGACTAACAGGTTATTGTTAGACTGACACGATATTCAGAATCATTGAGGACATTTCAATGTCTTCACACACTTCAGAACTAGGTATTGGCAAAAAACATTGTAAAGGTGCCTGTTTAAACCTTCAAGATCATGCAGCAGCTTTCACCCAGGGCATAAGAATGACTCCTCAGCTTAATGGCCTTGGTGCTTCCTACTTAGTCAAGTAAAACTGCAAGAGTCTACCAGGAGAAATTTAAGGTCTGTGGGAAATTTGACTGAAAAAGACAAAAAAAAAAATCTCCTCTACTTGGAATTTGCCACAATTGAATGAAAGTGAAAATACAGAGCTGGGTTTACATGCATCCACTGTACATAAAATTAAAAGATTGGATAGGAATAGGTGGTCCAGACTAATATCACCTTCCCTTTCCATGACATTTCTCAAAAAGTCTGAAACAGTCTGGATTCACTTACATATTTCTTTGGCATTTGGGAATGTTTGGGTCTGAGGTTTTCTGCTGAAATGACAGGCACCTATTGTTATGATTTTAGTATCTATATTTTAATTCTTTTCTAGCACTTCAGTGGAACACAGATTTTTCAATCAGCTCAGTGCTCTCTGGATGACTTTTCAAAGTAGCAAGTGCAAATTAGATGGTGAAGAACTAGAAATGGTGTGAGGGTGAGAACTTTAATGAGGAAAGTTCTGCAGTAAGTTCAAGCTAGTTGAGGTCCTGGCCTCCACAGCTGAAGTATGGGACAAAATTTGGATTTGACTGCTGATAGCCTCATAAAATTCTTTCCATATCACTCGTGTTTCTTATGTTTATGAAGAAACACAAATAACATCCTTATTTCCCGGGATTATTTCAAAGATAAATTAATTAATTTCTGTTTACAAATAATTTGGATTTTAGAGTGGATGGGGAGTGGGGGAGAAAACTAAACAAGAACTTGGAGGGGCCAAGAAAAACAGCCGATTTTCTTCATTCTGTTTTCAGCAAAGGACGTGAACATGTGCTCAAATCTACCCCAGTAAATGCGGGCAGAAGCCCCCAGAGTTAATTAATTATGTGTTTTGGAGCTTTTATAACAGGGAAAATCGACAGGTATAACTGAAAAATGTGGCATATATGGCAGCCTGACCCCTCCATGCTCCTCCATCCACCCCCAAGCCTGGTGTGGCCTGGCCACAACTGCCCTGCCACTGCAAACTCTGGATGTGCCCAGGATCAGGGGGATCAGGCACCTGAAAGCACAATTTGTCTCACTATGTTTGAAAGGTGAGTTTTAAGCGTTTCCTAGGGCAGATGGAGAGAGTGGGGGAACAACCCATCCCACTGGGGAGCCTGGATCATACACCTGGGCTGAGCTTGGACTGCAGCGGAACCTTGCAGCTCCTGCTCGGCCAAGTGAAATGCAATTGAACTGGAGCATGTGAACTGGAACTACTTAATCAGGAGTTATTTGATCAGCACAGCAACCGGGCACAGGCTCGGCGCTGTCCCAGCTCTGCCCTTCGAGAGGCTCGCAGTTATTTAAGGAACATTCTTTTAATACACTTGAAAGAAAGCAACTCCTGGCCTGCTGTGTTATCAGGCCCGTGCATCTCAGGATCTAACACGTTTTTGAGCCGGTTATCAGCGGCAGTAAAATCAACATTTATGGCTTCTATTCTTGTGCCATATTTGTAGAAGTCACAGCGCTATCGCTGAACAAATGCCTCTTTCATTGCCTTTCTGGAAACATAAAGTTCTTTTAAAGCCTAGAAAATTAAATTGTGTTTGTCTGAGAGACGGCATGTAGACAAAATCTGCTTCAAAAGTCAGAAGGCCCCTGAGTCAGAGGAAAGTTCAATTAATTTGTCAGAGAACTGAAAACAGATGATTTCAATCAGCACCAGGGGATGACTTCATGGCTGGGAAAGGCCAGAGCTCCGCTTCCAGCCGCATTAACGCGCGGCCCCGCAGGACCCACTCGGCTCGGAGCCTCTGGCTGCGCTGAGCTGGGCTCAGCCGAGCCGAGCCGGGCTGGACTGAACTCAGCTGAGACGAGACGAGCCGGGCCGAACAAAGCAAAGCGGTCCGAACCGAGCCGAGCCCAGCCGAACTCAGCCGAACTCAGCCGAGCGCGGGCGGCGCCGGTTCGTGAATGGCCGGCATGCCGCGCCTCCCCATTGGCGCCGCCCGCCGGACTGGCCAATCAGCGCCGCGGGCGCTGCCGGGGCGGGGCCGCTCCGCCTCCACCGCGGCCCCGTCCTGTCCTGGTCCGGTCCGTGTCCCGTCCTGCTCCTGTCCCATCCCTGTCCCGTCCCGCTCCTGTCCCACCCTGCTCCTGTCCCATCCCTGTCCCGTCCCGCTCCTGTCCCTTCCGTGTCCCGCCCTGTCCCGTCCTTCTCCCAGCTCTGTCCCGTGCCTCCAGCTATCCCGTCTCGCCTCTGTCCGGTCCCATCCTCGTCCTGTCCCGTCTCATCCTGGTCCCACTGTGGTCCCGTCCCTTCGCTGTCCCGTCCTGGTCCCATCCCACCGCTCGCTGTCCCATCCTTGTTCGGTCGCTGTCGCGCCCGTCCTTCCCTGCATCCCATCCCTGGCGGCTTCCCGGCGGTGCGAGCGCGGCTCTGGGATGCGGGGCGGGGCCGGGCTCGGGATGCTTTCCCCGGCCGCACCTGACGGGGGAAGCGCGGATTTCGGAAATAAACCCTTATCGCATCCACCCCACGGGCACGGATGGCCCCCGCGGGATCTCCAGCCCTCCCCGCTCCCCTTCTGCTCGCGGGGGCATCCACGTTACACCAGTGAAAACGCCGGCTCCAACCCTCCCGGTTTATTGTCCCTGTCCTTTGGGTGAGAAATACGCCAAAACCTTGCCCGTGCTCCAGGGAGAGGTTTGTCGTGCCCGCACGGGGAGCGTGGTGTCACTACACATACCACAGAGACAAAAACTGCTACAGTGGCAAAAAAACCTCTTGCGTGGAAAAAGCCCAAAATCTACTGACTCCATCACTGCAGGATTTGGACTGTAAGAATGTCTGAATGCATAATAATTTTTTATCATTCCACTAAGATGACCGCTTTTATGAACAGAAGTAAGGGATAGTTAAGAAGTAACAAAAACCAGGGATGTTGCTTGAGGGATTCCAGGCAAACACCTGTTCCCATATCATACATTTTGCTACTTTCCTCAAACAGATGATTAAGTTAAAATTAGCTCGATTATTTAAAGCAATAATTACTGTGATTTGATATCATGGAGATAAATTTTAAAAGAATTTATTATTATTATTGCTAATAATATTAATATTAATAATACACTCCTTTGTCTTTTAAAGTTTTGTGCTGCTTTAGCTCTGGCAGTATCTCAGGAAATAATTTTATGCCATAAAAAGTACTAATGAAATATATTAGGGTGCACTTTTATTACTCCCCAAAATATTTTATGCATTTTTGCTTTTTTTTAACAAGGTTGGACAAAAAAAAAAGAGTATTGTTTTTACGCTCTACATGAGGTTATTTCTTTCCATCTTTGGATTACCTTTGCCACCAATGCCAAGGAACTTTGAAGCAGCTCAGAAATGGATGGCTCCAATCCCAGCCCTTGTACACTAAACCAACCCCAGCCTCAGCATCTTAATAGTGAAGTTGCTGAAAACATAGAGTTTCTCTTACAGGGCAGATTTTTTTCTTGCCTATTTAACCCCAATTTAGCACTAACTAAGCGCTGACAGAAGATAGATAAAATGGTTGCTGGAAACTGCCAGGAAAAACTCCATCCAGCTCCTACTGAAGGGAGCAGAAAAGTGACGGATGGCTTCGGAGTATAATCAACAAGTGGGAAGGATGGACACTGGCCAAGAGTGCTGCGCATGCCTCACTCAACATAAAATAAAATGTATGGCCACAGTGGACAAGCTATTCCACATCTCTCCAGCGTCCTGCTCCTCCACCAGCCAACATCCTGGAGTCAGCAGAGTCAGTGAATGGCTGGACTGATGCTCTGACTCTCTTTGGTCACTGAAATATGCTGGTGCTCCTCCTCAGAAGGCACTGAGATTAGCAGGATCCCTCTAAAGGAATGAAAGATTTGTTGTTCCCTCTGCTGTGGTTGTCTTCCCTTTATTCCTTTGGGAAGGTCTGGTAGCTCTGGCGTCTCCTCGCTCTGCAACCTCAGCAGACACAATCTCGAGGAAAGTTAATTTCTCTGGTTACTCAGACCCTGAAAAGACCTAACCTGGTACAACTCCTTACAAAACACACACACACACACAAATTACAGAATTATTTCTCAAGAAATAAAGAAAATACAACAAAAAGCAGAAATTAATTTTACAAGTATATAAAAGAGGTGCTGTCACCCTTTCCACAAAGTCAGGGACAACATTATCACTAGTTTCAGGAGAAGCATGATGATCCCTGCTCTTCAGAAGTTTTGTTTTCTGCCTGTTCGTGAAACAAACAGGGACCCTGTTGCACATGGCTGTGTTGTAAAAGCAAAATTGATTTATACTCATAATCTGTTTAAACTCTAATGGTAGAAGTTAAACTGTACCAGTATCTGGATCCAAACAGATAATCCCACTGTTCCAGTCTCTGTTATTCCTATAAAATTATATTTGTACTATTTATGGAATGTGCAGATACAGGGGAAAAGTATTTATAGCTGTTTTGACTAGTTCTACTGTATGCTTAGAGAAGAAACCATGGAATTTGGGGTTTGGCATTTTAGGCAAATTAGAGGGCCCCTAATTCTCTTGACTGCCATTTGCTGCTGTGTGGTTCTCAGGTCAGCCAGGCATCTCTTGTTGGAAGGAAATACAATTCTCAGCATCAGCCATGTCCTCTTCAGCTAATTATCTGTAAAGTACACAGCCAGCTTCTCTCCCTGGACTGCAGGAAATGCTGACTTGAGCAACATTTTGGAAAAGCTCTGACATCTCTGAATCAGGAGGAGCTTTGTATTGATTTTACTGCTTCTGTTTAAGTCAATTCTTCACACTTGGAATAAAAATGCATTTGTAACTTTTGTCACAAAGAAATAAGATAGCAAAATCCTTTCAATATGACTACAAATTAAACTTTGAATTTTCTGTCACCTTGGAAATTAGCTTTAGGCATTTTGCTATGTCAGCCACAGTTTCTTCAATTTCTCTATGTTACATTCAGTAAGACATAAAGTATTTAATGTTTGTTAAAGCTCAGAGGATACTGCACAGACTGTTGGTTTGGTGAAGATGGTTTACAAATGTGGAGTCCCAGCTGCTCCAGTGACCATAAGAGATCTCTTTGCTACTTTAACCCCTCTTTCCCTGGAAAAAGGACACAGTTGGCTCCTGCAGGGAGCACAACTTTTGAGACCTGGAGAATTTGAAACACCATTTTCTGCTGATGCTTATGCCCATGTTATGAAATCCTACACATCCAAAAAGGGCTGTGAGCGTGGTCCAAGAAAAATTGTCCCTAAGCAGAAAATTCTAAGCGATGGGTTTCCTTCTGCTTTAAGAATTAGTGTCACTCAACAAAACCCGTTGGTGGGTGGGGATGCCATACCACAACGTGCAGATAGCCTTTCCCTCCAGCACATGACTGCAGTGATAAGCAGAGTCAGATGAGACTGCTGGGCCCACGGAGGCGCCTGCTCCTGCTGAAAGGGAGCGTGTTGTGGTGCACCAGTTTTAGTTGTTCTCTTGCACTGGGTGATTGGGAATTCGCACAGAATAGTTTTATATTGCACTGTATAGCTTATATCACATGGTTTGTTATTCCTTTCCCCCATCTCATGGTCTTTCCCTCACCCCATTGGCTGCGGACCTCTCCCTCTGTCCCCATCCCTTGGATATAAAAGTTCCCTGCTACCAGGGAAAACCCTCTTTTCTCCCATGGTTTGTCCACTTGGTGTGTCTCTTGGAATAAAGGAGAACGTTTCCCATGTGGAGGAGAGCGCTTCTCAATCTTTTACCTTGGTCTATGAATTATCATGTGGGCAAGGGTCCATAGCTAGCCAGAGTGGACCCCAACAGCCCGGCAGAAAACACGATATTTCAGGAGTGGGGTGTCCCCCCAGCCCAGCACTGATGGACCTGTGTGCCCCTGGTGCGGACACCACTGCTCACCTGATCCCTCTGGGAATTGCTTCAGCTCTCTCAGGGACCACAGGGAAAAAAAAAAAAATAAAAGAAGATGTTTAGGTATTTGCTGGCATAGGGGGCTGAATCAGCTTGTAAGGAGCACCAGCCCCAGCCTGAGTGCTGTGTCCTGCTCAGGAAGGGTAGAGCATGGATTTCCCTCTTTCACTGGCAGCAAACTGTTCTTCAGCCACCTACATGACTCAGTCCAAAGACTTTTGTCCACTGGGACAAAAAAAAGGACCATTTTTTAGTGTAATTACACTCATTTTCTCAACATATCCTTGCCAACATTTCCCACTCTTGCAGTATTATGGTTTTATTGGAGGGAAGACAAAATATTTTCTCCAGTAATTCAGAATTCTTCCTTTCTTCCTTTCCGAGCAGGAAGAAAAGGAATCATCATAAACCAGCATTGTACTGAGTAATGAACCATGCTTGTTTTATCACCCTTTTTTTTTTTCTTTTTTGTATATACTGGTAGCGCTTAAGAAAATCCAGGCCCACATTGTGCAACACATTAAACAAACACATAGTATACAGCCAGCCCATGCCACTAGTGACTTTGTATGCTTGGGGTTTTATAAAACCTTCAAATTGGAATATTTTGGACGAACCTAGACATTCCAAAATGAAGCATCTAAAGTAATAAGTAAAGGAGGCTGTGTTGGAAAATGTCATTATTGCATTTAAATAAATTGGCCTAGTTAGATTAAATGAACAGCCTTTAAAGAAGTAATTCTTCTTCCATTCTGTGCAGAGGTTTTGTCACAGACCACCAGTACTCAAAGTAAAGAGCCTGTGAGAAACAGCTGGATTGAGTGAAAAATCAAGAAACAGCCTGATATGCATTCAAGCCCATTTAATTACACTTCCTAATTATATTTCCCATGATAATTATATACAGTATTTAAATGCAGCATGCTATTTCCTGTTCGGAGTGATTAAAAACACCCTCCCGACTGGCGAAGAGATGCTGGTAGATGCTAGGGACGTTTCAGATGCTGCCGATAAGGCTCGGCTCCCTCGGAGACGGGAAAAGCGCCGGGATCTGAGAGCAGCCGCGGGCAGAGCACCCGCACGGCCCCTCCGGGTGCGGAGCCGCTGCTCACCTGAGAAACGATAAATCCCTCCCACTATCTGCTGCATCTGCGCTCCTGGGTCAAAATATTTAAATCCGGCTGCTCCGAGTTCAGCATCTCGCTGCTTATTTGCACATCTGAAGGAGGCTGGCAGAACACCCAAGATCCCGGGGAGACAGGAGCCAGAAATCCCTCTCCTCTTCCCTCTCTCCTCCTTCCTTCCCTCTCCTCTTCTCCCGTTCTCTGCGGTTGTTGCTCACAATTCCCGCAGTGCCTGGGTCCTCGCAGGTGTTGTGCTCCACACTTGCACCAGAGAAGGAGGAAGCTGGGGGGGAAGGGGGGAAGGAAAACCAGGCAGTGGTTTGGGGGAAGTTTTGTTGCTTGGGGGAATGGATTGTGTCCCACAGCAGCAATGGGCAGATACCCGAGGCCTCCGAGAGCTGCTCTCAGAGAATCATCGAGCAATTTATGACCTTAAAGATAATCTAGTTCCAACCCCTTCCACTGTCCCAGCTTGCTCAGATCCCCATCCAAGCTGGCCTTGAAGACTTCCAGGGATGGGGCAGCCACAGCTTCTCTGGGAAACCTGATTCCCTCCCTCCAAATCTTATTTCTTTTGTGTATCCAGGAGTTTGTAGGACTGACACAACTGGCCTCAGGGAGACAACAGGAGGAGAATCCCTCATTTCATCATGTGAAATCACAAATTCATCACTTACAGGAGAGATTTGGACTCCTCATGTCTGAGTCCTCCCCCAGGACAGCCAGTGCAGCAAAAGAATCCTTTGAACAAATTTTTAGCTTTTGTGTTGCTGAATTCACACACTCCAGATTTTTTCCTAGACATGAAATATTTGTCATTGTTAAGAAGGCATGGCATTTAGTTTATAGGCATGTTCTCCTGGACAATCCCAAAAGGGAAGCATTGCTTCTTGAAATGTTGCAAAGGAAAATGCTTCCAGGAGTTGGCCTTTGAACTAAGTTTCTGCTTCATTTAACTGCTGAATTTGACAGCAGCAGAGCTCCTAATTTCTTCATGGAATGAAATACTTTCACTTCTGATCAACACAGGCTAAATGTATTTGCAACATTGCAGGATACTCCCTGGAAGAGTTATTAATGTTATATTAGACCTAAATAAGCAGAATAATTATGGATTTCTGGGGACAACTACAGATCATGTTCTAATTAGGCAGAATACAATGGGAATATTAAACCATTGCTGTTACTGTGGATGCAGCTCAACATCCAGAACAGAAATATCAGCCCCTCAAGTCTTGAGAATGTTTCTTACCAAGATCAGCATCTAAAATTAGCGAGGACAACCTCAGTCAGTCTCTGAGCCATCCCACTGGATCCATCATATTTAACAAGAATAATCAGATAGGGGTAGAACTTCAATTATCCAGCACTCATCCTATTATGTAGAGATGGAATCTGAACACTTATCAATGTCTTCATTTTGTCAATTAAAGGAAACACAGTCTGTGAGTTAAGACAGCACAGACAGATGAGAACTTCTGTGTGTGGAAGGAATACAGCAATTTATCTACCCACTGCTAAAGGTTCCAGCAAGATATTTAGCACACAATGACAGAAAATGAATGGGCAGTAGCTTTTAACAATTTCTCTGTTTTCACCCTTCTTGCAATTTTAAATGCTCTTGATAAACCAGCACAATAGGAGACAGCTAATCTGTTATGCCATCATAATTCCTATATGAAGGCAGTGTTTATTAATCCTGAATAATTCCAGATTTACACCACTCTGATTGAGACCAGTTTCTGGCCCAGAAACTTTATACAAGGCAAGTAATTACATCTGGGAGCACATAAGTACCAGAAACACCAGAACCTTTGATTTTTCAAAAACCCCTATCATTCAAACTGATTAAGACATGTGTCTCAATTTACTGGTTTGAGGTTTTCCAGTTGCATTCCCTAACTCTCCCTCTCTTCTATATTACTCCTTCCTGCCTCCCTCACTCCTCCTGAGTGAGAAAATATGCCTTTTAGGCCTTTCAAAACAGTTTAAACTCAGACCTAAAGCTCCATTCCCATCTCAATCCCATGAACCAAGATGCTTGCACTGTTTCAGCAGTTAATTAACAATGAATGCCTGCCTTTGGAGACAGGGTGAAGCAGGGTGGGGATAAAAGATGAAGAAGGTTGAGGACAGACATAACAAGAATGGGGAGGGAGCAAAGTGGGTAGCTTATCAAATTCCACAAATACCAGACGTGGAGAGGTGTTGATTTGTTGCTGGGAAAACCCTGTTTGTTTATGGAGTTTAATCACCTGTTTTATGTTTGTTGTTCGAAACATATGGGAGACAATGGTACTGTTTGGCCCCAGTGCCCTGGAAAAGGGTACAGTAAGAGTTGTACACAGGAATTTTAAGTCACTGGTATGTGTAAATTAGAAGAGCTCTGATCATTAACAGCTCAGGCTCCTGCTCAGGCTCTGTGAAGGAGGTACCAAAGAATGTGCCCAAGGTTGACAGTCAGAAAAAAAATTTCTCATTTGTGATCCATAAAATAAACACAATTCTTTGAGGCAAGGTGAAGAAATTTGGAAAACAATGCATCCCACATAATATCTGCTGCCTGTCATATAGTTTGGGCTTCTTTCACTTGCGCTGTGTCTCTTTTTTTTTTTTTTTTCTTTTTTTTTGAAGCAGCAGCCAGACTGAGTGGGCAAGACCAGAGCTCTGCACCATTCTAAAAGAAACATCAGTTGACATCCTGTTTCTGAACAACTCCACTGCTTGGGTTGCTTGTGCAAGAGATGTTTGCATCCTTTGTGCCCTGCCCAGGGGACAGGACTTGAGTGCCCCATATACGAGCAGTGCTGCTGGGCTGCAAAAGGACTCTCCTAATTTAATGTTTCATCACATCTGGTTCAACCCTTCTTGGCTAAAGCACAGTCTTGACAAGGTCCTGGTCCAGCAACTCATCCAGCCAAATCTCACCCTCTGATTCCTTTGAGCTCTATTGCAATTCAGCTTCCTCCTCAGTTATTCAGCAATGCTGCTGCCCCTCTCCAGTAAGGAAAACACACAAAGAAGCACTTTTGTCTCTATATTTTCACCATAAACATCTGTAAAGTCACTCCATTATCTTTTTTCAACTCTTTCTCAGATAAAATGCTCACAGATAACCCTGTGAAAAAGAAACTGTATCTTCATCTAACACTGATTGCTTGAAACAGCTTTTTTTTGTTTATGTGTAAACATTTCTCAGTTAGAGCTTAGCTTGGAGCCTGTTGGGGACAGGGACCCTCTATACGTGCAGCTGCTAACACAGATATTTCCTTCTCCACATGTAGATGGAAACATGACAATAAAAAAAATAATAAATATCTATGAAATACAAGATTTTCTATGAATCTCAGCTTTCATTCACCATTTAAAGGAAATTATTTAGCTTCAGTGGTGCCATAAAAAACATGGCCCACATTCACTGAAAGGCTAATGCAACATCCATTCTTTTTTCTTTTCCAAAAATTGAATTGGTAAGTCAACCCCCTTATTCTAGACAGTCTGATTCATGAGATTTGCATGTTTGGGGATGGCTGTACTAGATTAATTCAAACAAAAATAGAATACAGCCCCTCCACAGGACAAGGTCTTAGAAAGTTCATGCCATTCATAAATTGTTCCCAATTCCTACAGCAAATGAGTGTTTATTATTTTGTTAAGAGGGGAGGAAAACACCATCAACATCACTTAAATGATGTGGCCCATGTTATTGACATGTTCTGGTCATGGCTATAGTTTTTGTGAAGTCAGAGTGATTGATGGTGGAGGCTACAGGCTGTCCCCTGAGCTCTGTGTGTGTGTTCTTGTGGGCAGGGCCAAAAGCATCACACGTAATAATAGTAGGATTTTTGAACCTAAATTTTAACCCCCAGCCTTGGATTTAGCCACTGTAAGTTTTATGAGTTGCTTTTCAGAAACTGGAATCCAAGTCAGAATTTTCCAAGTTTGTAAATTTTTTTTCTTTATTATTACTATTATTTGTTGTCACCTACACTTGCAGAGATTACAGACTTTGGGACAAAACCAGTGTGAGGGGTTTAGAGCTCTGGTCTATAAAAAGCTCCGGGTAAATTATCAAAGGCATATAAATGACGTGGGAGTCTAAATTCTATTTTTCCAAAGGGATTTACACATATATTAGGAATGTATGAACTTAGCAGACTTAGGCAATAAATCTAATTGATTTCAGGAAGGTCCCTAGGTATCTTTGATATTTTCAAAATGCAGCCCTTTGTTTGATGGGCTGAACCAGTTCTTGTTTCCCTCATCGTCACAAAGAAATTCATCTTGACTATCTGCCATGATCCAAAATGTGCTAGAATTCAATCAGCAAAAATGTGGCAGTCACAGCTGATGTCTAACTTGCTTTCTCCACCCACTGAAACCATATTTCTGTATTTTTTCCATGAGTACAAAAGAAGCCGGGTTCACTACCAGAATGAATTGTGTTGCCTATGGTGCAGGTTGAGTGAGACCATGTAACATTTGCTTTTATTTGTCTCATTTTCTCTGACTCCAACACTAAAGTTCTGCAAGAGAAGCTCAGCTAAGTTGTAACAATGTCTTGAGGTTAATTATAAGACTGGCAATCCAGACCGACCCTTTTTTTTGCTGAAACTCTTAAGATGAGCATCAGCTGGGGCTGACCGTCAAGTGGCTTCCCTGAATCAAAATTTTACTCTGTGACTCTGTGCACCAACATAAAGTCATGAAAAGTCAGTGGTGAGCGACTCCATGGGACAATGTCCTTCTGAGATCAGCCAACTTCTGCTCCAGTGTGTTCTCCAGCAGGCTGGCCTGGATCTGTCACGAGCACCCAGAGTGAGAAATTCCACTGGGATTCCAAGGTCTGTGTTTTCAAACACGTGGAGGAGGTGGCCCCTTTCTGGAGCACTTTTCTTCATGCAGCCCCCTGACCCAACAGCCATTCATAGCCCAGGCAGAAGGAGAGCCGGACTCAGCTGCGATTTTGACTTTAGGGATAAATGCTCACTCCCCTTCTCTGGAGGAGCTGAGCTGCTGCCAGTAATTAAGGCTCTGAAAAGTAATTCCCTGTTCTGTAGAGAGCATAACCTCTTACCACCAGTAATTAAATATCCCTGGTGGCTGTGGTTTCGCCAGCACAGCCCTCCAGCCCTGTGTTCCTGCTCCTCATCTCTTGCTCCTGGTCACACACGCCACTCCCTCTGCTCCACCAGTACAGCCATGAATGCATCTGTGCAATGAACTGGAGCAGGGAATAAGTCCAGCTCAAAAATAGCCTGGCAGAGAAACACTTCGTTTTTTATGTGTCTTCCTCCAAATTGGATCAAATTCCTGATTCGTTTCACAGCAGAGCCGCAAACCAATACTCCAGGAGAACTAAGGGGCCCGTGCACTGCAGGAGGGAAGATGAAACAAGCAGTAGGAAAAGGCTGGAAAGGGAATACCAGAAGCCAGAATTGGTGTTGAAGACTTAATCTTGTGAAACCACAGCCTCACTCTTCCAGCCAGGAAAAAGTCAGCAGCTGCTGACCAGCACTGTTTTTTCGAACACTTCAGAGCCCCCTTTGAACTCTTTTGTGGCCCTGGGGGGATTGCAGCCCACAGTCAGGGAAACTCTGCCCTAGGCTGGCCATTCAGTCTTAGTGCACTGGGACCAACTTTCCAAGGAACAGAAATTTCCCTGACTGTTGGCATATGCAAACTGTCTGCTGGGGAATATGCCTCTTTCCACCCACCCTGGTGAGAAATCATGAGAATCCTGATGGGGGAAAATGTAAGAGGTCAAATATAGCTCTGGTTAGAAAATCATCTTCCCCCACAACATGTCTTGAAAAGAAGAGCTTAAAAAAAATACTTTCCTTAGCAGAGTTACAGCAAAAAAATTTGTTTTGAACACATTGTAATGGCAAAATATTGCACTCATAACAATAAATAATTTCTTAAGGAAAACTTTCAATTTTAAACGTGTTGGCCAGCCATATTTAAAACAACACTGAAAAAGAGAGATCTTGTTTTGAATTGTTTGCCAGTAATGTACAAACACTTCCTGAGATTCATAAGGAAATGGAATGATCTATGACTCATAAGGAAAACATGAATTGCTTCTTTTTATTTTAGAGTATAAATGCAAAGATCTGTGTATGAACAAGGAGCTAAATAAATGTTTGGGTTGTTAGTAGCAGATATTTCACCCACTTTGAAACCTGAATACTGCTTTTCTGAAGGAAAACAGACTCTGCTGCAGGACAGAGTCTCAAATTATCGATAGGAATATTCATACACATCCAGTCACTGGGGCAAAGAGACAGGCAAAAATGAATCCCAGATTCTTGGAAAATCTTGCATATTTTACAGAAAAAATTAAAGCCATGCTGTTTAAGGAACATTGTTTAATAATATTCTTTCTTTCTGCCACCCTGTGTTCTTTGAGCTCTTTTGTTATTCAGTGTTCACATTCAGGGCAGATATTTAAGTGTGTGCATAATACCAAGCAAATGTCTCAGTGCTATTGACTTTAAAGTTCTAAAGTTAAGATCATATTTTAGTGGTTTCCTGAGCAGGATTTACATTTTTTTTTTTTCCTTGAGCCATGACCTTTAGCTTGAAGCTTTTTAAGACTTTTTGCTATGGTAGTGCTGATCTTGATTTAGACCTATAAAACAAATTATAGGTTTACATTAGTCAAAGGCTGTCCCCTCCAGGACGTGCCATTCCTCAGTACAAGTAAATGAAAAGAATAGTCAATTTTTCTAAATGAATTTCACATATTTTTTAAAGTAACATCATTTGCTATTTGTTCTCAAGAGTGTTTCTGTTTCTCTAGGCATTCTCTTTCTTAAAATGAGGGGTTTATTTGATTTCTTCCCACTAGCATGTAAGAATACATTTCAACTCAAACTGGATGGCGTCAGATCCCCATTTGAAATGGCCAGAGTTCATCTGGTCTGGACTCAGTGTCACAATAACAAGGCTTCTATCCCAAAAGAAAGACTCAGATTTGGCCAAATCCACCGTGCATTATTTTAGGCAATGCCCAAAACATTGTAGTTTGGAAAGAAAACATCCTGCATCTCTCCAAGGACTTCAGCAAGCTCTCTGTAGTCTTCCAGTGCTCCATGAACCACGGCCTGGGAGACAAAAGGATGGTGTGGTTTATCTGACTTTGTTGATCTATTCCAATTGAGGGGAAAAACGTGCCATTAGTTAGATTACATTAATGCAGCTCTTATAGTTAATTTACTGAGCAAATTTCCCTTTACGTCTGCTTTATTTTCCCCTTTGTAGTTTCCTTTTTTTCCTTTCCTTTTCCTTTTAAGCTCTCATTCTTTGAGGAAAGATGAGATCTCCTGCAAGGAGAAGAGGGAACCCGCTAAATGCCTCATTATCTCCAAGGTCTCTGTTGATTTAGACTTCCAGCCAGAGAAATGGAGTTCAGTTCATCTCTGACTGAACTGACACTGCAGATAACCCCAGCACATCCATCTCAAATTGTCAGCTCAAGACAAATTGCCTTCTCTCCAGGATACTCTCTTTCACTGATTACCTACTAGTCAAATTAAATGCCATCTGACTTCTGAGAGTCTTTTGTTTGTCAGATTCCACTGGATTATGCAAAAAACGATGGGGGGAGAATCTGGTATGTTTGAAGTCTTGAGAACAGAGTGCACAGGCCCTGCTTCCTCATCCAGCTTTGGAGGAAGAGCTGGGCTTTTCCTAATCTGTTTGCCACCCCACTGTATAGTAAACTTTACTGTCAATAAGAAAGATAAAACGTAAAAGCCTTCTGAATAATGCCTTAAAGCAATAGTATACTGTGAAATCCTAATGTTTAATGGCAAGTATTTCACACAACCAAATTTTTAAAAGCCCAGGTTTTAGTTCATTTTAATATTTCATTTAAATATTTCACTTAATTCCCTTGTTTTAATGTGTGAAAGCAAAAAAAGGGGTTAGGAAGTACTTCAAAGGAGGAGCTAGTAATTGCAATCATGTTTACGTAACATTTTCTCTCAAAGACTTTTGGACTTTTTACTTCATTCAACTCTAATTGTCTGGCCTGCCATTTTCCATGTATTCACCTCAGGCTGTTTTACACATTTGTTTTTTTTCTTGAAACTTTCCCATTTTCCAAAATGAGATAAGATAGGGGAAAACTCCCAACATTTAGATGTTTTGCAAAGAAGCACTTTCAAGAAACTCATGCTTGAGAGAAAGGATTTAAATTCTACAGATCAGGGGCTGCCTTTTGCCAATAGTGTTGAGATTGAAGATTAGAACCTCTCAAATGGAGAGCCCTGTCAGCTCTCCCTGTCTCCAGGAAACTGGGAAATAATGAAGTCCCCTGGTGAGGCAGCACCCCAATAAAAAGTGCAATCCTAGGTGTACTCAAAGACAAGATCACTGGATGGTACCAAATTAAGGAGTAAAATTTAAGCCCTGTGATACATTTTATTTTTCCCCCAAACAATGCTTTTGAAAATTATTTTAAACTATATATACAATTTCTGTATGAAGCAGCTCAAAATAAGACAATCTTCAATTTAGAAGACAGTCTTTCCGTATTGAAATATTTCTCCTTGTAGGAAGAGTTCTTGACACTGGCTGATTGAAGGTGCAAATTAAACTTTTTTGTTCTGAAATTATTACAGAAAAGCAGAGATACACCAATCTGTCCTAATAACCTGCCTACAGAAGCACCACATTCATGCAGTTCACTCCCTCTCCTTTTTTTTTTTTTTTTCTCCTGGTATGCTGAAATGTTTTCCTTAAATGTAGCTTTGAAGATTTCCACTTTGTTGGAGAACGAAAGCTCCTGGTGGTCCATCTCTGGAGATGGGACAGTGATTAATAGTCACACCTTGCCTGTGCCAAGCTGATAGAGCTTCAGAGAAGTGGGGAGAAGAAGAATGGCTCTGCAGAGGGCACGGGGGATTTTATTTCACATAAATACAGTACCAGAACTGACAGGCCCTCCCATCACCCTGCTCTAACTCCACTGTGCCTCTCCCAGAGTCCCTCAGCACATCCCAACTCACTTGTATCCCTCCTCTGGCTCCGTGAATTCCTTTCTGCTGAGTGGCACAGCTTGGACAGGATGGACAGAGAGCATCCTCACCCAAATCAGAGTCGTGCTCATTGGCCAGAGAGCTCTCCCGGGAGGTAGGACATGAGCTTTGAGTCCTCTGGGGCAGAGGAAGAAGCTGAGCCCTGACCTCTACACAGAGATCAGTAGCCATGGGTCCCCTGCATGTCCCATGTCATGCATTTCCCAGGGCTGCTGTGGCTTTGGATGTCCAGCCTGCTGCTGACCCAGTCCTCTCAAACAACCCCTTTGCCTCTGCATTCAGTCTCACCCTCCCGGGTCCCTTCTGGCCGCTGAGAGCTGACATTCCTGGTGTCCCCTCTGAGTTCCTGCTTGCATTAATGAGCCTCCTTCCTGTCCTGCTGCTTTACTCCCATTGGCAGGAAAAGGAGGGAGCAAAACAGGCATTCCCCTTAAAACTGCTTGGCTTTAAGTGCTGAACTTTTAAGTGGTGTGGAAGGAGGTCCTTCCACAGGCCTCCTTCCCACCTTGGTCACTCTGCTGCTGGAGATGTCTTTTCCATGGCAAAGACAGAATTGTCTTCATTGAGTGTTTCTCCTGTGAGGGTGGGACCCTGACTGGAAAACCATAGGAAGCTGGAATCCTACCCTGATTGTATTGATAGCAGGACTATTTAAGGACTTTCTGGCAAATAAACATGGAAACAGTCTGGGAACGAACTGGAGCACAGCTATCCCTCCTGGCAGACTTTGGGGGATGCAGGCTCTGCCTTTTGCAGGAGGGGATGGCTCCATGTTCCAAGCACAGCTATTCCAAGTGTGCCTCTTCCAGACTCAGTGAGCCGACTTCAGAGAACACTTCTCACGGGCCAGATGTGTTTGTTCAGGAGGCTGAATTTGAAGGTGCTCAAGGAAGGTACAAGAAGCGATATGAGGAAGGACCAAGTAGAAAGGGATTTTTGAGCCAGATGGAGCTGGAAAGAATTTTCCAAGAATTTCCCAGCTATGTAATTTCGAAGAATTTGGAAAGAATAACCACCCAAAGACATTCCATCCCCGGGACCTTTCACAACTAGATAGTGATCAAGCATTCTGCAGAGAACAATCCTGCACTGGCATGAATGTGCCTAGATGACCTCAGGAGTCCTTTGCTCCTTTAATTGCAAAAACTTGTTACAATAAAAAAGAAACAATGTTGTGCATGATAAAAGGGGCATTTGCAACTAAAAGGAGTATTTCCACACTAAGAAACCGGTTGGGTATCCAACCACAGTAAACATTTAAAACTGCACCACTGTGAGAAAGAGCAAAGATAGTGGCAAAAGAAAAAAAAAAGAAAAAAAAAAAGAGAGAGAGAAGTAAGTTTTCAAAGGCAAAGTTCCCATCTGTGTGTGAGCTTGCAGGTGTGAAAAGACAGGGTTGGAGCCATCACACCTATTAACATTGCCAGGCACTAATGAACTGGTTTGCAAACTTGCTACTAGTTCAAATTCTTGCCTAGCCATCAGAATGAGAGAAAATGCTTGAAATGGATTTCAAACCAGTGCCTATTTGTTCAGATTGCCTCTATTTGCTAGGACAGCTCAAAACATTGGGTCCAAGCTCTAGACACACTAGATGTTTCCACTTATAGTAGGAAAAAAGAGAAGTTTGTATTACTGAGCAGTTCTGAACTCTTCAGTGAAAGCACCTTGTTCTTCTGCCCTAGAAAAACAAGCCAACACTATTTACATAAAATAAAAAAATCTGAATCTAAGTGCAAACAAGATGTATGTGAAGCACTTGGGCAGCAACTCCCAGCAGTGCAGGAAATGCAGATTAATGCTCTGTTCTGCTGCATTTAGCCCATTGATCTGCATTTCCACCTCTATCGAATGCTGAAGAATAAATTCCCATTCAGATTTCTCTCAGAGGCTCTGAGAGTTATGCAGTTCAATACTGAAAAAAAAAAAAATGACTGCAAAATCAAAATCAGCTCAAAAGACAGAACTGTGCAAACCAGAGGAAATTCCTCTGTTTCTCCTAAGCCCAGCCACTGCATTTAGCATCTAATTTCAAAAGCTGTGGAGATACGCTTTGGACTTTTCCAAAATGCCACAGAAAAGGTTTGGTTTTTTTTTCTTTTTGAAAACTCTGCTTTTGCTCTTTGCTTGTGTCTGGTCATTTCTTTGACATATGAAAACCAGGTCCATGAACTCAAGCAGCTTAAGCAGCTGTTAAGCACAAAGTTAAGCACAAAGCTGTGAATATTTACTTTGAAGAACTATAACACAGCATAATGAAATCAACGTCCCCCAAACCCAGTAGCAGGCAACTGACTGTCTTCCAGTTCTGTTAAAAATATTAGCATTTTGTGATTTGGGATAAAACAAAATTTTGAAAAAGCACATTTTTCTTCAGCTTGCTTTGTCAGATGAAATGTTTTTCCAGCCATATCTCATCCATTAGATGTGTTCCTGAGTTTGAGATTTCTCAAGATCCAAATAAAAAATCGCAGCATAGAGAGGGAAACTCTCAACTTTGCCTTTGTCAGGGTTCACGCCTGTCCTGTGGGGAGGCACAGTGAGTAAGGATGAACATTGCAACACTTCCACTGACATTCCTTGTTTCTTTTTAGTTTGCTGACCACTTTGTAGGGGAATCATCATCCAGATCTCAGCCTTTCCTTTCTCTGCACTCCAAGCTTTATATTTCTCCTGGTTTTCCTTCACTTTCTGTTTAAAAAAAAAAAAAAAAAAGTTGTTTCTCTCCTTATACTTCTCTGGCTGTGCAGAGGATCCAGCAATGTTTTTACATTTGCCTGAAGTCTGCTCAGCTGCTGCCCAGCTGAAGGCATTATTTTGTCAATTTCTGCCATATCTCACTTTTTCCTGATTCAGTTTCCTACAAAGCGCCAACGAAAGGAATCCAGCAAACAATCCTTAAGTGACAATTATTCAACCACCACATCTGCTAACTGTGTTGTCACAGTCCAATAAAAATCCCATTTCTACATAACAGCAGTTACTTCAAAACTTATTAAACAATGCCTCATATTAGCAGGTAGCAGGACAAATCCTAATTTCCTGTTTGTAATCAATGCATGCAATAAAGTTAATTAATAAATGTGTGATTTTGATTGGTCATGGATGTCACACAGCCAGAGAATAGATATTCCACTGGCTATTTATCTGAAAGTGATTTTGAAAACAGAGACAGATCTTGCCCAATGTTACACACAAGGTGTGAGAAAATAAATAAAGCAGCAGAAGCCTCTGGCCCTGCGCTCCATGGATTTCTATTATTTTACTGAAATCCATCGGTGATCTGACAGGGGCCAGAAAGGTGATAAATTTTCTAGCATTTGGGGCAGAGTTTCTTTGTGTTTCTAACCATAACTCGCTGAGGAATGTTCCCTCTTGCAAATATTCTGTTTTCTGGTTTGCTCATGTCCTTGAAAATTTGGCCTCAAACATTTTATTTCAATGGGAAATTTGGGGGGGGGTGTGGGGGGGGAGTGTGTTGCAGGTGGTTTGTAATCAAATACTTAGAAAAAAAAAATGGTTATGTCAAGAAAGAAGATAATAATGGCAAAGTGTGGTACAGGTGTGTTGCTCAACTATTCAAAAATCTGGGATATCAAAGTACTCCAGGGAAGATCCATGACACAAATAAGATCAGTACACACTTTCCCAAAGGGCTGCAGATGAAATAAAGATGAAATAAAGACACTGCTTGAAGGTGAAATTAAAATCAGAACATTCACTAGCAGAACAATATGGTAGTTGTCACTTTGACAGTGACAGAATATCATCTCTGATGGCCTCACTTAATTTGAAACAAGCAACTTTCAGGGAAAAAAAAAAAACTCAAAGGAAATGTAGGAGAGAACAACTTCCTTTAGGTCAGTCTGACATTGTTGTCCTACTTGTGAGAAAACATTCCCAGCAAGGAATGGATTTTCTAGTCTTGTGAAGGTTCATAGTCAAAATAAACAGAGGAGAAACTGTGG
Organism: Onychostruthus taczanowskii; assembly: GCF_017590055.1. Taxonomy (NCBI): domain Eukaryota; kingdom Metazoa; phylum Chordata; class Aves; order Passeriformes; family Passeridae; genus Onychostruthus; species Onychostruthus taczanowskii. The sequence goes on from NW_024496638.1 coordinate 1,745,030, forward strand.
GTAACAGACAACCATGAGCACTCTTGTCTGTCCTACAGGAAGTTTTTAATTCTTATCCAATCGTTTTATACACAAAAAGGTGTATAAAAAGACGTTACCTGTGCTAATGCACCCAGGTTCTTCCAAGGAATACAAACACAAATTTAGAAGGCTGTTTTATCAGCTGTCTTCAAAGGTTGGCATTATCCTTAGCCTGGCCTGAGAGGTTTCAGGAGGTGGCTCTCAACACCACAGAATGATTTATCACTGTAAGAGAAGGAAAATTTATAGTTGGCATCATATTTTGAAGCAGCACTTTGCTTTTAGCAAGACTCACACACTGTAGAACGTAAAAGGCACGATAAGGGGCTAGAATGACTCAAAAGCATTCGCTGGGCTCTGCTAACAATGTCAGTGGAAATTAGACTCGAAAGCGAGGAACACTCCATCCCTAAACACTCTAGCCGGGCAGAAAAGGAGTCGTTGACATTCCAGAGGAGGCCGAGTTAATGAGTACCACACCTGATTCGTGTCTCACAGCTCCACCATGAAGATCTTTTCCCCCACTGTTCGCATCCCTCGGGGATGCGGTGAGACCCTGCCCGGCACCGGGGACCGGCGGGGCGGCACCGGGGATGGCAAGAAACAGCTCTGCCGCCGAGATTTAATATGGAAACTGGCAGCTGCGGCGTCCACACGGATACATCTCATTATGAGAGGTAAAGGGTCATCGGGATCACCCTTTTTTTAAAATGCAAATTAAACCTCGCCGCAGACTGCTTTGCAAATGGTGGGTGTGCTCCCCTCTGCGTTTGGCGGAGTTCAAAGAGCTGCTCGGCTGCGTGACCCGAGTGCGAGGCATTTCCAAACACTTCAGGCACACATTCGAGGCACAGGACTTCCTTGTGAGGCAAGAAAGGGGCAATTTACTCTTCTGCCTGGAAAAAGTTCCAGTGGCTGCTTCTCCCCCTCCACCGCCGCCGAGCTCACGGGCTCGCAGTGAAATCCGCATGGAAGTGTTAACGAAAGGAATGAAACCCATTGTGACTTCGGATTGCCCAGCAGGAGCAACCCAAAGGTCTGAGAGGAATTTCCTCTTTCCTCGGGGCTCCTGGAGCTTGTATATGCCTGTGAGAAGAGGAACGAAAACTTTCCCGCACCCCGAGTGGTGTTGAATACGTGGTTTGTGCGCTTCCAAATCCCAAATAAGTGAAGCAGTTTTGATATTCTCTAATAGTACCGAGTTTCTCTGGAAGGAGGTGAAAACATAACCCCAAATTCAGCGCTGACTTCTAGTTTGTGAAAGAGAGAGGTGGACCCGATATTTGCAATCGTTCAAAGTGCTTGCAGATCCGTGGATGACCGACCTTCGGTTTTAGCTATTTTTGGCCTCCTCTGTAACCTTTTTGCCTTTCCCAGGTACTTCCCAGCACCTTGTAGCTATTAGGCGAGCAAAGCTAAAAAAAAAAAAAAAAAAAAAAAAAAAAAAAGGGGTTTAAAAAAAAAAAACTAAATCTTTTCCCAAAAAAAAAAAAAAAAAAAAAAAAAAAAAAAAGAGGAGTTTAAAGGACAACAATCTAATCCTTTCCAGCGCATGTATCTGTCTCATTAAAGCATTCTCCTGGAGCGGTGTAATGATACATCAAATGGAATCCATTTCAAGGTAAAATGAGTGCTGCTGATGGCTAACACACTGCTCCCCAGGCCTGGCTTAGACCCCAGTCCTAGTGCAGCCTAGCACTGAAGTAGATTAAATATCAACTCGGGTCACGTTCTCATGGCCCAGGCACAAGTGCCAACATTCTTCCAATTATTCAAGGCCAAAGAAAGAGCAACCTGCCTGACAGAGCTGTGACACAGCTTGATTAGATTTAGCTTAGAAGCCTGCCGAAAAGGATACTGTGGTATTTGACTTAGATGGAGAAAGGAATGGCCTCTCTGTTTAAATGAACTGAGGAGGGGGCAAGGAAGAAAAGAAAAAACAGCAAAAAAAAAAAAAAAAAAAAAAAAAAAAAAAAAGAAAAAAAAGAAGAAGAATATATTTCTGTAATGAGGGAGAGCATGTTTTAAATTTTAAATGGTTGTTTCTTCATAACACAGCCAGCATGTTCCATATATAAAAACTGGCTTAATCACAAAAGGTGGCTTTGTACGCCCCGTATTTAAATAATAGCTTTTTGCAGTCTGCACAGAAATCTTTCAGACCAAATAATTTTATCTTCCAGTTAGAGTAAATCACCTTGGATAAAAAGGGCTCCAGCTGGCAAACAGGACAGAAAAGCATGGACAGAAACTGAGTAAACACTGACATTTCAAACAGAAACAGTAACAGGAGTTTGGGTAGGAGAACACACAACTCCAAAGATCAAAATATCCAAGTGATTTGGCTGTGACTTTAAAGTCCAGGGAAAAAGGCAGTGCATGCTCTGTGATTGAGCCCTGAGTTTCACATCTAATCTGACCGACAGGAATTCCAGGAGCGTAGTAAGGCAGTGGGGCTGGGATGCTGATTTCAGCCAGAAGAATGCTGCTGCTCCATCTCCTGACATTCCTCAGAGGCCTGCTGTCCAAGCATTAGTCAGAGCTCAAAAGACTCTTTATTAGGGCAATTTGACACATTTCTCCATCGAAAATTAATCTAATTTCAAAAAAAAGAGGAGGTAGGTGAACATAAAAACCACACAAGCAAATTGTTTTGAGTGAGAAAGTGTCTTTTTTTCCCACCAAAACCCATTCACCCATCACACTGCCTCATGTCTCTTCTGGAGAATTTAGTAAACATTTTTCACCCTGGTTATTTTATGAGGTATTGCTGTATTCCAGAATAGGATTAGTGTGCTCATTCTGCAGATTTGTGCAGGGCATGATTATTTTTATGTGCCTACTGCTGCTGGACAAGAAGCAGAATTTGGACAATTCAATAAAAATATCAAGAGACTGCTTGTAATTTCTTACACACATTCTTTGCAGAGATCCTGGCTGAGAAGGCAATAAGTCATGCAGCTGGTAGACAACACCAAGTTTTAAGTGGCTTCAGTATTTAGGACTCCCTACCCACCTAATTTGCACTATAATTTAACTATATTAGTGTAGTTGCCTTATCCTGTCCAGAAAGAGAAAAGATAAAATGTGTTCTGTAGGACTGGAATTCATCAGCAATCACAGAAATATCAACCTCATGATTCTGGTTAGAGGAAAAAGAAAAGAAAAAATATTTCAGGGTCCAAAATTATTACACCAAGGTATAAACTACACAGGGACTACAGGAAATAAAACAATATGTATATATTGGTGTAAATCCCAGTCTCTAAATTCTGATATCTACATTCCAGAATTCTGCTCAATCAATTGAATGCTGGCATGAGAAAAGTATCTGTGTAACAAGAAATTAATGAAATTTTCAGTCAAGTGCTTTTTAAATTATATATGGATCTTTATAGCCAAAAGGATTAAGGCTTTGTGTTGAACACTTTTTCAAATATTGGTTTTATTTGGAAAATATAAATTATTTCTCTCACAGTTTATCAAGACAAGATACTCCAAATTTTTATTTTGCATAAAAGTTTCACTTGGATCTTCAGTTACATTCTATTAAAAAAACCCAAAAACTGAGTCTTCCAAATGAGATGTCTCATTAGGTCTGAAATGCATTTCCCCTCCCATTTCTTGCTTGTAAGCTGATTTGACTCCATCCAATTCCTTCCTCTCCCTCTTTCCCCACTTTTAGTTCTTACAGAAAATGTATTTGCACAGCTGTACTCATAAAGCACATTTATTTAGATTTTATTAGCATTATGATGGTACAAAAAACCTATTTAAAGTAGCTTTTTAAGTTTTGGGTTATTCTAAACAGGTATTTAACAACCAGCATAGGGGCAGAAATCACACCAGGTGCTTGTGAAGTAAATGCTCGTGTATTCTCTTCCTAATTGCTGAATGGTTTGGTCAGCTTGGGTACTTGGGTAAGAGAGTTTATCGCCCTTTACCAACCCCATCTGACACCAGCTTATGGAAGGGACTGCTTCATGATGAATTTACCGTATCTCTCTGTGCCTAGAGGCTCCTAATGAGCTTTTCAAAAGTATTCTGAATTTTGGCTTTTTAATGTTCTCTCTCTCTCTTTCTGACACCACAAATTCCACCACCCCCTCCTTCCAGGTTTTACCTGGCTCAGTTGACTTTCATAATTCATTTACATTTTGGGATGGAACCTAATAAAGGTTTTCATTTTGACATAAGACAGTCCAGTCAGTTGAAAATAGATGGCATTGCACCTGGAATCAGAGCCACTGCATTCAAAACAGAGCCTGGAAACACCTATTGGGCTTTTGGGGGATTTTTTTTTTTTTTTTTTTTTTGGTTGGGTGTTTGGTTGTTGGGGTATTTTTTAAAATTTTTTTTGTGTTTTTTTTTTGTTGTTTGTTTTGTCTGTGTTTTTGTTTTTTGTTTGGTTGGTTGGGTGGGTTTTTTATTGTTGTTTTATTGTTTGTTTGTTTTGGGGTTTGGGGTGATTTTTTTTGGGTTTTATTTTTGGTCTGGAAATGGGAAAAGAAAGCTCATCCTCAGCATTCTGTACCAGTCTCTTCATTTTGAGAGTGTTACTGTGACCCACGTAGGTTTGCATCCACTTGGGAGAAACAAACACCTTGCACCTCCGGGGCAGCCGCAGGAAGCAGAAGGGCCCCAGTGGTGGAGCAGAGGTTTGTTCTGGTGCTGCAGGGACCCTGTGAAGGCAGCAGCCCCACTGGCACAACCCATTTTCTTCTCTCCATTCAAGCAGAAGAGCCCACAAGTCTTGACATTCTGTCCTTGGCAACGCAAAATCCCCTCCCTGCCTCTGTCCTGTCCCAGAGCCACTGGACTAATTTTAAACAAAGGGAACGTTTCTAAAATGTCACAGAAAGAGCATCCTATTCTTCCATCCCCTACTCCTGTTGGCACGTGACACTCTGATGGAAACAAATCCACATAAAACTTGCATGTCATGCAATGAAGTTGCAGAAATTATCAATTGCCTTAGAAATATCACCCAATTTCCACAAGTAGTGTTTTCCCTATTAATTGAGAAATAAAAAGCAGATCCTACAAACACAAATGATCCATTCTGACCAAATGAGATCATTCATCTGAAAATGGGTAGCGTAATCAAGGCCTTCATTTTCCATGTGGCATCCTGATACATATTTCAACTTGTCAAACAAACTGGAAAAACCACAGTGGAACCTTGGGCATCCTGGGTGCAGTATCAGCTCCACCATCAATAAGATATCGTGTATAGCCCTGAAATAAAAGTTATTTCATGTCCACTCCTGCTCCTGGCAGTATCAGTTCTAGAAACAATTATTTCAGACAGCTTTGTTTTAATTTAGTGCTGTAGCACAGAGATTATCTAGTGCTTAAACCCTCAACCTTCTTACTGGTCTCCAAAGGTGCAGCATTTGAAAGATGAGGTACTCAAGAAGGAATTGGTAGGGCCTGGTCTCCAAAGGTGCAGCCAACTGCATTTGAAAGATGAGGTACTCAAGAAGGAATTGGTAGGGATGGATATAAACCTACATCTGATTGATGTACAGTGTAACTCAGGCTTCCAAAAAATCTACCCATATTCTTCAGAGGGGAAAAAAAAAAAAAAGGATCAGAAGTTCTGATCTGGTTGCAATTTTAGCAGAAATTTAAATTTTTAGTTTGAAAGGCAAACTTTCCCAAATGCTGTATGACTACAGACTATTGCTGTTTTGGACCCTTTCCTAGTTTAAATGATCTCTTGAGGTACTCAGGGAAACAAGACTCAGCAAAAAGAAAGGTTGGACAAGACACCTGACACACCTTCTGGCAAGTAGTTGAAACACTTGTAAAATTATAACAAAAATGTGAGAAATCAAACCAGCCAAGCCAAAAGCTGATAGAGAATGTAACAGCCCCAGTGGCAGGAGTTGCAACCAGACTGGGATCCATCCTCCCAGCTCCCATTTGACCCCAAACTGATCATTACCCTAAAGGAACAGCCCTAGAGGAGCAGTTTTCTGGAGTTTTCTGTTTACCCACTTCACACCCTCTTCATTCCCAACTACTTTAAGCCCACCAAGAGAGTCTCTTCAAGCTGGCTTTAAACTGGAAAAAAAAATTGGGGGATAAAGTACATCAGATGGAAGAAAAGTGAGCTGTTGAAGCTGCAGGGATTGAAAGCTGCCAATATGAATGCAGTCCTAGGAAGGAAGCAGTGGCATGTTTTGTCTCAGGGAAGGGGCAGTGGCCATGGTGGCAGCTGATGACAGCCCTTTGAATCCTGGCATTTGCCACAATGCAGAAGAAATCGGAGTGGAATGTTTACAATACAGAAAATGTTTAAAGGAAACCTCAGACCAAGAAGCAGACTGGTTTTAATGGCTTTGCTGTAGGTATGCAGGCAAATTACTTGAAGAGAGCATGTGCTCCGCTGCCATGTGTCTTCTGTTTACATTTACTGGGAGCTGTCCCCATGATCTGGGGCTGGATTTTTGGATTTTAACTTCTGAAAATCCTGACATAAAATTCACAGAAAAATGGTTGCAAGAGCTAATGTAACGCTATTTGCTTCTGCGCCACACTACTGTTCCAAAATCAAAGACTTTTAAAGTTCTCAAAATTAAGAATTTGCCCAAGCAATGTTAAATTGGGTGAATTTAAACCCCTGTGAGTTAAGACTTTTGCAGTAGAAGTCCTTTTTTCACCCCCTACTTCTTACCTATTTAAAACAGAATCAAAGTAGTGCTATAAATTAGTCTTTGAAAGAGTAAATAATCTTTACAATGACAGGAAGGCATATAATAATTAATAATAATAATAATAACAACAAAAAACAAAACAATGTCCAGATCATGAGGATCTCACATCTCTGAGGAAAATTCAGAATCAGATTTCTAAAGTCAATGCAACTACATTTGCTGAAAGAAAGTCTCCAAGGAAAAAGGAGCTGAAAGTCTTGCCTGAAACTATCCTAGTGATAGAAACAGTGCTACAGTAACACAGCCCACTGCCCTCTCTTGTCTTTTGGTGATGCTTTACCCATGAGGATCCTAATTACTTCAGTTTTATGGAATAAAGTACCACAGAATAAGGGATCCAGCTCTCCCCCCATGCTGGCGGTGAGGTGAAGAACTGGATATTTGACAGAAATGTCCCCACCCACACACTCTACTCTCTTTTTTTTTCAGCTCGTTGTGTGCTGTGGTTCAGGGAAGCATATCCAGGCAAGATCACATGTGTGCTTAAGGATTGAGGTCAGTGGGAGTTGGCACCTGAGGTAGAGCTGCCTTCCATCAGGACCTTGCCACATTTCTGTCTCAGTGCAGAACTTCAGGTCATGGAGGAGTCCCCACAGGAGTAGTTCCATGCTTCCATGGAGCTGTCCTACACAGAATCACAGTGTCGTTAGGGTTGGAAGGGACCTCTGGAGATTACCCAGGCCAACCCCTCTGTCAAGGCAAGTTACACAGGAGCACATTCAGGTGGGTTTGGAATATCTGCAGAATGCTTCAAGTCCATGTGGCCCAGCATTGTCACCTAAAAGAAGCCCTTCTGTCCTTCCCCATCTGCTCATTCCTTCTCCTGAGCAGCATTTCTTCTTACTGGCACAAGCCAGTGCAAAGGAAAAACAGATTAGAAAACTTGATCTGGCTGAAAACAAACCTGGCAGGAAAAAAAAGTCAAAATATGTCCATTTTCAGCCAAATTTATTTTCTGAATTATTTCACTGCGTAGTCACTGAACCAGTCATGCTCTGCCAGCTTAAGAGATGAAGGGCTATCGAGTGAGACCAGCCCAGGGGACAGGGAAGGATGACAAAATTCTTATCATGTGGTTGCAGTGCTGAAAAGCTCCTTTCCCCCTTCTGCCCCCCAGGGCACTGCCAATGTTCCAGGGACTGAGATTCCTCAGGACATGACAAAAGTAATCTCTGCTGCTGATGGTGATGGAAGAATAGAGTGTAAATCAGATGAGGAAATTCTGCCAACCTCAGCCAGCTTTGCTGTTTTCAGACGCAATGTTCTGTGATATAAATTGTGTGTAGCCACACTTCTTCAGAAACTTCTACAGAGTTGCCTGTGGCTGGAGTGGTGCCACAGTTCCCTTCAAATCTTTACAGTACAACCTCTTTCCCTTTGAATTCTGCCACTACCATTTCTCGTGTCTGTCCTCCAGCATTTCAGTGCATTCACCACCTGGCTCTCTTACACTTATTTCAGAGCTGCTAAGCAGCAGTGGAATTCCCTAGAAGGGATTTGAGCTGGAGAAATGCCAAGAGTCATAGCAATAAAATAAAAATAACAACAAAAACAACAGGGTATTATAGATGTTCAACACTATTCAGAATCAGATTCTTGGTGTGTGAACTGTGGCAAGTTTGGGAGCCGCCTGCACAGTCTAAAGCAACCCTACAAAAACTGTGTGTAATGCAATAAAATGGTTATTCTTATTAGCTGATGTAACAGCATAGGGATGTCTGCCAAGAGCTATGGACCTTACATGTGGTCCTTTGATAAATATCTTTGTATGCACTTGGTATGAACAAGAGCATTACCATCTGTTTACCTTGCACTAATACACATCACATTTTTGCACAAATCCTGGCTTGTATTGCCTAAGCCGAAGCTAGACACTGTATTCATCAGAATGGGTGACAAAGGTTTAAATCAAGCAGGCCATGTTTCAGCACGTTATTCATAAAACTAGGTCATGGGATAAATGTACTGTTGGAACACAGCTTTATACTAATTTTCCCAGTAAGATGTATCATAAATATTAACTGTCCTGAACACATACACACAGGCTCATGGCCTTGGCTCCGGGCCCTTCACATGGAAGCTGGGGAATGAGTGCTGACTTAAGGTAGTAAGAATGTGAGGAACTCTGAATTATCATCAGGAGCAGAGCCTTTGCTGCCTCCAGCTTTTCCAGCCAAGCAGTAACACGGGAGCTGAGCACCACAGGGCCTGGTCCCACAACACCTCTCTGGTGGGAACAGCATTTTTGGGTGGACTTACCCTCATGCACTGCCCCTCCAGCAGCCCTGAACCGAGTGGTGCTTTCACAAACTCACACAAACTTGTGCCTCTTCCCTATTTTCTGCCATTATGTGGGCTCAGGGCCCCTCCTCCTCCCCCAAACACTCCCCATTGTCCTATTATCTCCCAGCACAGCTTCCAGCCTGCCCATGGTACTAGGAGCAGGTACCCCTGCACACAGCGAGGCTGCAGCACTGTGGGAACTTCCAGAAACAAAAGTGTAGCAATATCTAATTATTTACAGCACTGGTGCAAAGGAGGAGATTAAGATTATTTGTGATCATGGGTACGCATCCTTCTTTCCATTCTCATGGTATTTCCTGCCCGAGTGAAAGGAGGAAGAACCAGAAATCCACTGAGAATGTCTGCCTCTAAACTTTTTTTTTTTTCAGCCTCAAGAAGTATAGCCAATAATAACAGTATTCAGAGTGCTTTTCCCTGATAATTTTCAACGTGCCTCACAAAGAAGGATAAGAATAATGATCCTTATTTTATAGACTATACCACGACCAACAAAAGAGCTAAGAAAGGAACCCAGATAGCTTGCCTTTTACTCTGGACTTTGCTATTGTTTAAGGATTAGGACCCACATTCACGATAACACCTCAACCACATGCCTGACTTCAAGCATTTGCTTAAGTCGCATTGATTTAAGCACATGCTTAAAATTAGGCATATTCTTAAATATGTTCCCTAACCGGGCTTAAATAACCATCCAGTCTTCTGGGTGCATATTCACATGAGACCAGATTTTACTTAAACTCAGGAAGAGGAGGAAGAACAGACTGGGTGCAGCTGTTTTGCCCTGAAGTCATCCTGGTAGAGGTCCCCACATTGCAGTTAAAAACCGTGTAGTGTTCTTAGTTATTGCCAAGAAAGTAAGCAAAGCCAATGTCATCTCACTAGAAGGAAAAAAACATGATGCCAAATGTCACCCAAATTGACTGAACTTTCAAAATCAACAGCATTTCCCAATGTTGCTTTCCCAGATTTCCCTGTGAGAGTTACGAAAGCTTGCTGCTGAAAGAAGAGAGGCATCAAAAGAAATCTCAGCACAGGGCCAACTCCACCTGTGCCTCTGTGAAGCAGAGAAACCTCTTGTTTAGTCCAATAACAAGTGTCTTGCTATTATCCCTCTGTGACAATATTTATCTAAAGTAGCATAACAAATTCTTTGTATTTACCTACACTTAATATTTATCCTCTTCTGTTGCCTAATTTTGCTCTAAACATTACGTACCTTATTTTCTACTGATCTAGTAGCCAGATATTTCTACCTCTATCTTGATGAAGTACTTACAGAGGACTTTTATTGAGGATGAGTGAAATGTCTGAATTTAAAACTTCCAAAACCGTTTGACAAAGGAAAATCCTTCTCCCCATTTACTGTCCTGGAATTTTTAGTCTGGGACACTCCTGTTTAAGGAAGCGATGACCCCGACCAAGACACTGCTTTACACTCTGCCCATATGGAAAGAAAAGAATGTTTTGCATTAGGGGTCTTTTTTTCTCAGCTTAGCAGCCCAAATGGACTGGAGTTGTAATTTAATACATCCAAAATTAGACAAGGTCAGGCCAAATTAATAAAATATGGCCCTGAAAGTAAGATGATGATATGGCACACAGAAAACATGCATATATGTTTATAAATTGTATGATGTATGACTCTTATTATCCAGTCAGAGATACTAATAATAAGCAAATATAAGAAAACAAAGTTAGAAAAAGTTACTGTCACCAAAAAAGCAGAGACCCTCCATCCCCAGGATGTTTCTCACTGTTCACCAACAATTCCATTAGATTTTCTGACTCATGTGGGATCTTTGTCTGGTCTTTCAGATAGTGACTTCTCTGGGCTTGTGCTCTCTAAAGGTCACCACTGAGACCCAAACACTCTGGCAGTGTTTTACTGGTGAAGAAAAAGATTTTCACCTCTGAGACCAAGCTAAATTTATACTGAAAAGTTTGCTTGGCTCTTAACTCTCCACAGAAGTAATAAAGGGTTAAATCTTCTGTCTCATTTGGAAGACTTAAAACTGATGTAAAAGGAGCGACATTTATTTTATCAGCTGCAGAATGAGTGACAATTTGGAGTGGTCCATTAAATACAAATCAAGGTTTTCAAACCTGATTTTTTTTTCTTGGTGAAAACATCCCTTTTAGCTGATATGCATGACTTGGACATCATGACAGATTTTACAAATTTTGCCAGTGTGAATGCAGAAAATAATGGTCTCAAAACCATCTCTGTTGTAATAATGCAACAACAAGGTGGAGGTAATGTGGTCATTTTATGGTGATGCCTGTGGTGTGTTGACTCCCTAACATGAGGAAGTTCCTTTTTTTCACTCTTCTCTGCACTTAGGCAGACAGTGTGAAGGGAGATATAGTGGAAGACCATATATAGGGCACTTAAATGAGTGTTGAGACATCTCCTCTTGCTATTAAGTGAGAAAAATTCCAGTTATCAAGATCTTTTTGTAGAGGCTTTGGATCAGCCGGTACATATGGCAGTGCCTCCATGGGTAGTGCAGCTGAAATCATGGGAAATGTTCACCATTTGAAAGTTAGATCCAGGTTTAAATCTTCTGCTGCCTTTGTAAAGAAATGTTTCTGGGAAATGTTTTGTCAATAGTAAACTCAGATTAGGATGGTCCAGCCAAATAAGTGGGCAGGAATATATTAGCCCATGGCAAGAAATGACAGAAAGTTTTTAGCCAGATCCACAGCTTGAGAAATTCCAACACCTGTAATAGAGCCATGCTGATTTCCACCAATTAAAGAGCTGGGCCTTTATTTTCTTTTTGATATATTTTCCCCTAACAAATATACAATACTTTCCCAAAGGTAAAACTTGCTTCAAAGCATTTTTAGGGAAACATTAAAGAAAAGGAAGTTGTAACACTGCCTGCCATTATTTTATCTAGGACTTTACTGCAATTAAAAAGAATATAAAGTGCTCTTGCTGCCCTGGACAGTTACTTTTGGATTTTTAGCCTTGGAAAAACACAGGCTACGACTCCTTGTGTCAGAGCTAGGGCCTCCACATATTGTCCCTGCATTACACTTTTTGATCCTGTTAAAAAATGTTACCCTGTGCAGCTCCACGCATCAAAGGAACGCTTGTACACACTGGGATCTGTTTCAGCCCTTAGGCAACGAGACCAAAAGACCCTTCTCATAAATTCTAATTCAAAAGTTTTTAGTTATCAAGAGGAAGTTTCCAATTGCTCTCTCACATGTGGGAAAATATGTAAGCTACTGAGAGGACCTTTTGTCTGCGAATTTAATGGGGGCAATTTGCAAGGGGGAGAGCAAAGGTTCTAATATGCAGTGTGCACAGACAGTAAGCAGGCACATACTTGGTATTTAATGAAGTTCCATGAATCATTAGCCATACAATAACCATCAGGTTCTATAAATCACCTGCAAAGATTTTTTTTTTTTTTTAAGGCCAATAAGTTGAGCAGCAGAGTGGAGCACCTCAAGGAGACCACGAAGCAGGAGGAGGAAGGAAAAGAAAAAGATAAAAGCGCGGCACATGATGTGTTATCTCTCAGCTGGCCTGCCAACCCAAAATTAAATCCTGTTGGTTTAACTTGTTGACTTTACAGGAAAACAAGGCAATAAAATGAAACTTCTCCTAATAAAACCCACTATGATTTGCAAGAGGAAAATGTAGCTGGAAGATCATAAGTATTTTAGACATCTGAACTGGAAAATATGCATGAGGAATTGTTCAATTTTTTAAATTATTTTTTTTTATTTTATCTTTTTATTTATTAATTCACTCTCCTGATGAAACATCCCTTCAGGAATTCCTTTCATTTACAAACATCAAACCCTACTGGTACAGCTAAATAAAAGCTTAATTCTTTGCAATTAGCAAACAAAAGTAAATTTTATTTGCAAGGCAGACTCTCATAAGTGGAATTTTTAATACTGCAGAACATTCTAGTAATGCATAGCTCTGTACCTAACCTGAAAGACCAAATTTTGGCTGTAATTATGCAGGTCACAAACTTCATACCGTGTGATTAAAAGGCAGAATGGACACAATCCTCTGCTGAAAAATGCAAAACTCATTTCAGCTGCTCAGGAGGGCAGACAGCAGATTCTCTCAGTTGCTCAAGTCCCTGCTAAATCTCCCTAAAGCAGAGCAGTGACATCTCACTCCTTCTGTATTCACATATATTCTGAGATGCCACACAGTAAAAAGTCCCTAGGTTAATTTATTTTTATTTTTAGTTTCAGAAAGACGGGGAAAAAGATCAAACCTGAGCTGGCAATGCCATGTATTAGGACAAAGAAAAAAAAAAGTAATATTTGAGACTGATGCTGTGTCTTGTTCACCTCAAAGAACTTTAAAACTAGGACCCAATTCCCACCCAGTGGAAGGAGAGTGCAAATAACATTTTACATTTTACCCTGTCGCTTTCCTTTGCTCATCAGTGAAAATCAGAGCCTAAGCCACTCAGCCTAACACACCACAGCCCTCCCCAGCTAACAGGAGGAATTAAAAACCAGGGGCAACTCTGCAGCTACAGCTGAACTCCCACATTTTGGCTGCTTTTTCCCCTCTCACTCCCACTTGGAGATGGGTTATAAAATGCAAATGGCAGCAATCAGTCCCGGAGGTGGCATCCTGCCTGGTGGCATCCTGCCTACCTGGCCCTAAGTGTGCTGGTGGTTGAGATAAAAGGAGGTGGCAGGGCACTGTTAATGCATTTACCTTTAAATACCACCCCTGCCCACCAGTACATCCAAGGGTTTCCAGCCAGCCCCTAATGATCATTTGTCCCCATTGCCATAAAAGCACCACACAGCACACTGGCCTGGCCCTGCCCAAGAGAGGCCCCAGCACTAAAACAGCAGGGAGGTTGCAGGTAAAGAATCCAAATAAATTAGCGGAGCAGTTTGTCCAGAGTGCTTGCCTGGGCCCTGCCAGGATCCAGGCTGTGCTTTGGCTTCCCATCCGATCCATCATGTCAGGAACCAGAGCAGGGATAGAGCAGGGAAAGACAGGAACTGGAAGACAAAACAGGGTAGGGAGGCTAAAAAAGAGAGATGCTGCCATAACCATCTCAAGACACACCACAAGACATAAAAGGGCCTTTTACTGTGACCCTTCTCCATCCTGAAAGTGATATGGCCAGCAATAAAACAACAAACCTGCCAGTGTGATTCCTGAGCTAAGAGCAATGTAAAAAGCTTGGTTTGAAAGAATAATTACCCAATTTTAATTCACTCAAGATATTTCAAGTTAAAATGTAAAAATAGCATAAAAACGCCTGCAAACACTTTTTATGGTGCAGATGCAAAGAACTGACTGCTATGCAAACTCAATTTTTTGCAGCTTTAAATAGCTATAATTCATCAACACAATTGCTATTTTTCCATCTTTGAGTTTATTCCCTGAAAATGATGCCCATTGAGAAAGGAAAGCTCTCTTCTTGGGCAGCTTTTAAAGTTGATATTCAAAGCTGAACTTTAACCTGAGGGAAAGAACTATTTCATTGACTCTGGGACAGTGGGGAGGGAAGGAAGGTCTGAAAGGAGGGGAAATATTTGAGTGCAACAGCATCACACAAATTGAAAGTTCACAGTATTTTCACATGAATTTCCATGGAAAATATTCAGCAGCTTTACCCAGTTCTAGTTCTGTCCACAATTCAGTCACTCTTGTCCTATGATAATCCTTTCTCCTTCAACTGAAAGAAGAGGCACTTAATCACTTAGTGCAGATAGATTGTCAGGAGGTTTAATTAAAACAACTTATTTTAAGTGATCTTAAACAAGAGGCAAATGTATTTATTGTTCTAACATTTGGAGTGGGATAGGGGAGAAGGGAGGAATAACAACCTCTTGGTACATGGTATCAGGTTGCTCCTTTTATGAGCCATACGGTAGTGATTAGGAAGCTTAGTCCCTAAAAGTTTGCAGCACACTGTTGGGATTGTTTTCCTATGTTTCCAAGACTCTGCTCCCCAACACCAACGAAGAAGGCAGCAGTGGGTTAACACATGTGAAAATGGTGATGGCCAAAGACATCGGCAGGGCAGTGTCAGTTCTGTGCTTCCTCATCCTCCTCTCCCAGAGGAAGGTGTGTGGGCTCTTCCATGTCTTTCTGGGTTCATGACCCGAGATAATATCCTCACATCCAAACACTTCCAGCTGCCAAGGGGATTCTCATCCTTCTCCAAACGTCCTCAGTCATTATTCACAACTTGCAAGCAAGTATAGAACAGAACAGGATGTTTCTTTCTGCTAAAACACAGAAAAGCAGAGCTCACAAGTCCAACTAGCAGCTATGCCTTGAGATACAAAGAAATAAGATGATTCCTATTACACTACATATATAGTAGATTAATATTATATATGTAAAAGTGGATTCTTTCCCCCCATGTTTCCAGGCTAAGAAGTTAAGATTTCTTAACATTCGTCTATTTATTGAAAGTACTTCAGTGTTGTGCCTTGGACGTTTAAGGGGTGTATTGGTGTTGGGAAATGAGTAAAGGAATATACACAGCTTCCTCCTTGGGAGAACTTCATCTGGGATGGTTGGATGAAATATAGGCCTCAAACCAGCCACTTGAAAGATTCCTACCAATTTCACTGGGTTTCGCCTTGTTAACTCATCTGGATGCTTCACTTATTGCCAGCTCAGCTGTGATAATCCTTGCAGATGAATGGAGGAACTCCAGTTTGCCGCACTTAACAGCATGGCAACACAGTAGCTGGAGCTAGATTCAGTGTCTGAGTCAGTTAAACCTTAATTTAAACACTTAACCACTGTGTATTTTGAGTGTGGGCCAAGTCG
Organism: Onychostruthus taczanowskii; assembly: GCF_017590055.1. Taxonomy (NCBI): domain Eukaryota; kingdom Metazoa; phylum Chordata; class Aves; order Passeriformes; family Passeridae; genus Onychostruthus; species Onychostruthus taczanowskii. Next base: position 1,760,873 of record NW_024496638.1, read on the forward strand.
TGTTCATGCTGAAATTGTATGACACGAGCCGTGCTAAGATGTCAGCTCGAGCTACGCGCTGGAGTGCAGCGGGTCGTGAAGAGACCCTGGGCTTGTGCTGGTCCTGAGCCCAAGCTCAGCTTCATGCCTGCTTGGGGACATCAGTCCCTGTGGCAGCACTGGGCAAACAAGCCACCAGAGGGGCAAGGGGTCAGCAGGGCAGGGACGGCCAGGCTGATCCCACAGCCATGCTCCCTGAGCACGGGGCGGGCTGTGCTCCACCAGGATGTCTGTCCCAGGCGTTCCCTGGCCTATCCACCCTTCCTTTCCCAGCTCTGTGTGGGATCCATGGGCTGCAAACAGCTGGAGGGGAGAAACCACAGCAGGGGCCAAGGGCACAACCCCCTGTCCAGGTGGCAGCCTGGTGCCATCCCGAGGAGACTCGAGAGGGGACACCAGCTTTAAGCAATCGACACCAGCTTTAAGCAATCTCCCACTTACTGCTGGCTTTGCTTGAGTCAAGAAAAAAGGGGCACTTCAGACCTGGGAGAAGTTAAAGGTTTGTATTAAAAATTGACTGTCTGGCTTGAAAATTATGTAGCTTGACAGATGGAGGATGAAAGGCTGCAACAGAAGAAAAACATAGGCCACCACCCTTGACACCGCTGACCACCCCATTGCTGACAGCTTCTTCCCACAGCCCCGCTCTCTAAAGCACTTCCCACTTTAAGGAAATGTATCAGAACACAGGAGTTTATCTGCCCTGACCTCTACCCCCAGAGTGAACCCTCTTTCATGTTAATTCTCTTCACAAAACCCACGGCATGTAAGGTCCCTGCAGTGCTCTGGCTTATTTGGTTCTCATTATTTGGTGGTTATGGTGGTGGTTGTTGCTGTTATCCTACAGCAGTTAAGCTCTGATCAAGAAATTCTGGAAGCACATTAAATATGATGGCAGGTTTGCTATTTTCCATGGGTTTGAGGTGGGGAGCACAAGCCAAGTGCTGTGACTAGAGAAGCTTTTAAGAAATAAGAACAGAGGAGAATTTTATATCGAAACATTTTAAATCAAGACAAAAGAACAAAATTCTACGACAGGAAGACTGACAAGATTCCTCTCTTGTATTTGGGTAGCACCTTTCCACAGTTATAGCTTAATCATTCAGAAGCAAAGAACTTCAGGGCCTGATCCTCTGACACAAATATCACAAATCACAGTCTGCCTATTCAGCTTAGGTTCCCCAAAACAAGGCAGGAATTAGAAAAATAAGCTGAAATGAGGGAAATATTACATTCACACAGATAGTAATAGCTGGGATAATTTTTTCCAGCAGACCACAAGGACTCTGATGATAAAATATTTTAACCCCCTTCCATTCTTTGGCTGAACAAAATAATGTTGTGAACAAGACCCCAAAACTTTACAAGGCAACTTAAAAAGGATGCTCTAACATTCCTCATCTAACAGTTCTCCTGACAGTACAAGTGAGGTCACAGCACAGCTGAAGAAAACTCATTCTTAAATATGAATGAATGAATGCCTATAAGAGCTTTGTTTTTTCCCCTCTTTTTCCCCAGAGCTGAATTTCTGCAGATGATTTTCCTCTGCTGCTGACACTTAGAAGAAACACACTAATAAGGGAGAGGAGGGGAGGGACCCTCACATTGAACAGGAAGAACTGAGATAATAATTAAGATACTAGACTGTAACACAGGAAAGGAGAATGTCACTCCTGGCTTTGCCCTGGTTTTCTGTGTGACCTGGAGCTACTCCTCAAAGGGACCGGGAGCAGTAGCTGGCACCGTGGGAAGAAGCCACAAGCAGGGTGACCTGCACAGAGCCTGGGCTGAATTAAACATCTCAGTGTTCTTGAAATAGCCTGGGGGCCACTGGCAATTGTGATGTGCTGGACGGGGAAGCATTTTAAATCCAAATTTTGGGGGGGTTGGGGGTCTAGAAATTCCTGTCCAAGCTGCTCTGAACAGATGTCAGACCAGGATGTTTGCCCAAAACCCTCTCCCAAATATATACAGCTACATTTCTTCCTATCAAAAACCAAAACAAACAAAGCATAAAGCAAGCAATAACAGAAAACAGAGCAGAATTTACTCTCACAGTCCAGACAGATGATATGGCTGAGCTAATCTAAAGCATCCCTACTGCCAGGAGGGGACAATTCTCCCTTTACTGCTTCCCCCTTATTTCCTCTTGCTCCAGTCCCTCCCCTCAGCTCTAAAGCTTATTTGACTGGATAGTGAGAGCCTCTAATCGCAAACCCAATGAAAAACTGATCCATCAAAATATAGTTTTCCACAAGATTAGTGGGTTAAATTGCCTCAGCATGTGGTCAGAGCAAAGCAGGGCCTGCATGAGACAGTGACTGGGGTCAGGGCTGGAGAGGGAGGGAGCACTTGGCTGCTGGAGAAGGTAACCTGTGCCTCTGATACAGGAGATGCAAGCCAGGTTTTATTCCCACCTTTAATTCATGTCTTTTAGACCCAGGAATGCACAGAGGTTATTAAAGCTCCTATGCTTCTATTTTTACTGCATTTTCTTGCAGCCCCTGTGCCAACACACCCCTGTCACTCTCCAACTTCCCTGTGCCAGCCAAGGGAGAAGTTGTCACACTGCACATGGGAACATCATCATATTAAGTGCAGGAGATAATTAAAAGGAGGCATCACTGGCAGGAGTAGCTGTCACTGACACTAAGCTGGGCGCCCAGCCCCTCCTCATGACATGGTGCCATGGCTTATATTTGTCACAGGACCTGATGGAGAGGCTGAGGACCTCATCTTTCCCATCACAGATATGTCCAAGCTGATGAACAAAATTACATCTTGAATCTCTCTCACTCTCTGCTGGGATGGAGAGAGAACTCCTCCCTGTTACCCAGCAATTGTTATCTTTTCAAGTCCTTGGTGCAGCCACTGGAACCCCAGTGCGTGCCCCCTCTCCTTCCCCCTCCCCAGTAAATGCCATCACTACCAGGTTACACACAACTCTTGTTTGAAATACATCTCCTGCTTCCCAAATTACAGACCAGCCCAGTGGGCTATGGGCTGAAGGGACCTAAACTCTCCCAGCAGTTTAAGTCTGCCTGCAGGAAAATAGGAATTTTGAGAACCTGCAGTTTTCAGCTGGTGGAGGGGACAGAGACTTTGGGCACCTGGGCTGCCCACTCTGTCAATCTCCCACTTTGTTAGGCAACAGAGGAGGAATCTGACTCTTTTGTTTCTCAAAGCAATTGTTACTGTGGTTTTACACCGAAGAAGGACACAGTGCTTAAGGAGCAATGATTACACGTGCAACAGTGTGTTTTTTTTTTAAAAAAGCAGCATAAAAAAAAAGTATTGCTCTTCAGCACAACTTGGCATTTGGATACAGGACCACCAGGGTGATGGGGATGTTTTGCCTCTCCATTCATCCATTTTTAAATCCATAAGTTGTTATAAAATGAACAGATGCTATTAACACTTCAGTGGGTTTGCGTGGAAACTGTGATTCATCCTCAGCAGCAAGTTAATATAAACACATGAGATTGCCTTCAATCTGCTTCCCAAGCCCTGAGAGGGCTCACAGAGTCAAAAAAGAGATTTTTGCAGAAGATTCTTCTGGTTGTACACACAGAATAATTGTCTAATTTAATCATGGATGCCAGTTGCTTGTTGCCAAATGCCAAATGTGGCTTATGCTGTGGTATTTGCAGCAAAATAGATGTGAAATAATTGTACCAGGTAGGAATGAAGGTGGAATCCTCCAATCACTGAAGCCTGGAAGAGGTGGACGGTTTTATATCTATATTCAGAGAAATAACTGAAGCATAAGCTTAGCCTGTGTCAGTGACAGAGTGACACCAATGACCAGAAATCTCCTGAATCCCAAACACAAGATGCTTTTATCACCAGCATTTTCCAAACTGTAAAAACCATAGGAAATTAAAAAAAGTAGGAGCTGTTATTCAGCTGGGCACTGGAACAAGAGGATCTTTTCTAAACCATTTCAACTTCTGTTAATAATTCTAATGCCTAATTTATGCTCTGTAAAGGTGTACTTAGAGGACACCTTACTTTATTTGTGGTCAAAGCCTGGTACCTCTCATCAATTCAGTTTAATCCTGGCACTGCAAAGTTTCCTGCATGGCCTTGGTGAAATGTGATTATGGTTCAGCCTCCTACCCCTGAAAATGAGCTTAATAACATCATTTACTCTCTCCATTGCGCCGTTCAAATTATTCATGAATTTTTCAGGGTAAGAAAACATCTGCCATATGGCAGCAAATACCAAAGAGCTCTGTCTTTAACTGCAGGCTCTGGGCTTTTCTATGGCACAGATAACTCTGACTTAGAATAGCTGTTTTGGGGCAGGGATAATTGCACTGCCACAGAGAATTACCAGAAGTGGAGACAACTGGTCCAAAAATGCAGATTAATGAAAAGCCATTTTTTGGTGTATTTGAGAAGATGCTGTTTGAAAAAGTAATTTTTAGAGATCTGCAGGTTGCTGGGGCTGAAACCAAATGAAAAAAGTTTATAAAATAGGTGATAGCCTGGTGGCTGAGGCATTCGTCTGTAATGGTGGAAAACAACAGAGGGAAACTTGAGTCTGGATCACCCATTCCCTAAGTAGCTGGTCCAACAAGCACCAGATCATTTTTCAACACCCTTTTGCCTTTTTCAGTGAAAAAAACCCAAGCCATCTTGATTCTGTCCTGCTAAAGAAAGGAGTACTCTCTGAAGCTTTAAAACTTTGGCAGGACAGAAAAACCACCTTGTCTCCTCTCTTAATTACAACTGTGACTCCCTAACACAGTCCAAGCCAAAAATCCCTTGTGATTGTGCCTGGCCACTGGAAATATCACAGGTATGAAAAAATTTCATGCAATTATGAGATTAGGGGCACTTCCCAGACTTTTGCTCTTTTCTCTTAATTGTCAGGTTCTGTTCAAATACATGAAGTCTGTAGCTCTTTCCTTTGTGTGAATAGCTTTCTCAATCCCTATACAACTTAATATTCTGTTGCCCTATTAAGCTAGCCATGCAGAAAACGGTTTCTAGCCAAATAATAGGAATAGAAAACGTATGAACTCTATACCTCAATGAGGTGTTAACTTCAAAGCCTTGTTATTTGGGAGTTGGGGCCATTTAAATGCTGACATTATTAGGCAAGGAAGTCTAAGAAACAAGCACTCAGTGGGAGTCAAAGATCTTTTTAAAAAGCATTTTCTTTATGCTCATCACACCCCAATTCATTTAGGATGGGCTTCTGTTCTATGCCTACACGTTTCCTAATTAAGACTTCTTTCCTTGCCACAATGTTTAGGTTGGAAGGAATCTGAGGCTCTCCATGTACCCCCTTCATGATTGGCATATTTTTTTCTTCTCCCTCTCCCATCTCCCTGGTTGTAATTACATTACAGTGGCTTATCTCTCCATCAAAGGATGGGTAAGTGGTCCCTTTATAAACCTGCTTGGAGCAGCTGTTGGCCAGTCAGGGAACACTGAGGCCTGACCAGAGCTACACTTTCCCCAAAGGGCTTATCTATATTGTGCTGCACTGAATGCCATGTGAATCGGTGTAGACAAGAACAAATAGCATTCAGCACATGTCAGTTTTAGCCTGGCCTCATCAGTGTTTAATCATGATTAGCTGACATGCACAGTTTATTGTGGTCTTCACCAGCCAACATATTGTGACCAGTATTACGTCAATTACTCAGTTACCCAAAATTGCATCCAGACACGATTAAATCCTTTCGTTCCTATGGCTTTGTGAAGACCCGGCAACATACATTTGGCTCTTTGGGACCTGGGCAGCCAAGGCTCACATCTAGGTTTGGGCCGGACCCTTGCCACGGAATGATGCAAAGCCTCTGGACTATCCACTCCGTGGCAGCAAGGCGCAGCTGCAACACAGGCAGGGATCTCAGGCTGGCTGCAAACTCAGTCTAAGTGCTCAAAGCAATAAGGTCAGAGCACCACAGGCTTCAGCTGGCAAAGAGACAAATAATTGCTCCTGGTTTCAGGTAGGGAATACCATTTGTGTCTCACCCAAAGCCCAAGGTGTTGCAGCTTTCCTGCTGCAAAAGCCACGTCAGCTCTGCAGAGCATCCTGCAATGCCACACCTGGCTGCAGCCTGGGACAGCCCAGGGAGGATGGCGCTAACTGAGGCACTGCCAGAAATTCAGTCCTACTGGGAGAAAAAGTGGGGTTTGTATGCTAAATATTATGAAATAATACTCCTTTATTCCTCAGATTCTTGCATTGCTAGCATTTAAATGAGTTTTGTGCAGATGCAGTGAATGAACCCCACATTTGCAGCAGCAGCTCCACACAGACTCCTCCTCAGGTCTCATTGGAGCTGCCCATTCATGTGCACAACATCAGCTCCATGTTAGCCCCATTCAAGCCTAATTCCAGCTTCAGTCCAAAAGCAATACAGCCTTGGCAAAATACTCTGCTGATACTAATGGATCAGAATTTTCTGTATACTCAGCATCTTGCCATAACTCCATATCTATATCCAACTCATCAACAATTGCTTTTTTTTTTTTTACTTTGAATTCTTTCTAGAACTCATGCAGACATATGGCACTATGTGAATGGCAGAAATCATAATACATGTTTTTCTGGTCCAAATCACTTGCAGATATTTCACAGAAGCATAGTCGGCAGTCAGTATCTTTTCAGCTGGAGTCCCCATTCTACTTTTGCATCCAATAAAGACACAACCAATGTATGTATAATCCTTTTTTTTTTTTTAATTTCCAGAAAGGAAAATGTCCTATGGGCCCTTCTGCTTCTGCTAAGCTTGCATGTTGTGGGGTCGATGGAAGATCACATCTTCTAATGGTTCCTGCTCCTCCAAGTGCAGAGACACGAGGTCTGGGAACAAAAGGCATTATTCAGCTCCTGGGAGCAGAACACTGGCATCTATGTTTTATAGACTATTTGAAGCCTGAGATTTTTAGGGGTCAGCAGCCTCCCCAACCCCTGTGCTCATTTTGCTGGCACCCCTTGGGCAGAACAGCTACAACAAGAACAGTCTTTCTGAAACCCAGGGATCCTCAGGCTCCCAGAACTGGCAGTTACTGTGTGCAGGGAAATTCTGAGTCGTGTATGGTTGAGGCCACATCTGGTGTGAAATGTATTTACCATAAGCACCCCGACTACACTGAGGCAATGTTTAAAAGCTACAACGTTTTCAACTAAATCACCATGAATCAGTCATCTGCTTTCTACATTTTTTCCTTCCTAACACAACTGATTGCTGAAATATTCATGCATACATTTTCTTTCCTAATCTTCTTCCTCCCAGCACGAATCTGAGGAGCAGGGAAGTGTAACATGCAAACCCAGAAATACTTTTTATATTTGGATGTCTGGACGTAGCTCCCAGTTGTGGTATCACTGGACAATTCCAGGCAAAGAAAAGCAAGCTTTCCTCACCAAAGTTAAAATCTGGCACCAATTCTGCTTCTGCTTATTTTGGTATAAAGCAGGAATTTCTCCTCTTTAGTCAATAGACTTGTACCATGAGGGTAAATTAGAGGGGAGGCAACTCAGCATGTAATAAACAGGAGTGAGAAAAGAGAACCCTATGGGAGGCAAATATGAATTGGGTAATTTGAGAAAAATCAAATAACCTAAGGGGATAAACTGAAGCTACTTCGCTTAAAAAAAAAAAAAAAAAAAAAAAAAAAAAAAAGACCAAAACTGCCCTTAGTCAGTCTAGGACTATGAGGTTTAAAGCCTGATGAATTCTACAAACTTTTGAATTACTGGGTAAGCAGCCTAACAAGATTTTCCTGCCAGTGTGATGAGCAACTTCATCCACCTCTGTCATTCTGTCATTGCCATTCCTGTGCCTGACCCAGGCAGGATTCCTAGAACTTGTGCATGGATAAGGTGCCAGTGGTACCAATGGTTTTGGAGAGCAGAGGTTAGGAAAAGAGCTGTGAGATGAATTGAAAAATACAAAATCCAGAAAGTGCACTATCAACCTCACAAGGAGAAGGTTAGGGGAAAATAAATGTGGGAAACAGAAAAAGCAATAGGCAGTTCATCAATGTAACAGCCATAGGTATTCCTGAAACTAGAAATAAAACACCACTAGACTAAAAAGCCTACATTTCAATTATTAAGTATTAGGTCCTGTCTCCTAACCTCAGTATTGACAGCTGGGATATTATATAATTATATTATATTAATTATATTATATTGTGTCACAGGCTGCCTCTTTTAGATCAGGGTTATGCTCATTATTACTTTAGATATTGTCAGCTTCTCTACTGTTTAAGCAGAAATGCTAAAATCAGTAAAATATATTGCTCCTAAATATTTATGACAGGAGCTCATCCAAGGAAGTGGTTTGCACTAGAAAGTGGGTAATGAAGGTGAGCACTAAGTGTCATCTCATGAAGGACTTCTGGATTTATAAACCGTGGTTTGATTATTCCCAATTTATAGAGGAGTCACCGAGGCAAAGGGAGTGGTTTTGTCCCATGACTGTGAATGGAGGCTCCAAGAGGTCCTCCTTAAGCACATTGAAACCCTGCTAATCCTGAGCTCAGGCTTCCTCCCAAAAGGTTGAAGCGTTTTAGCAGCCACTTGGGGTCTGGCTGCACTCATTTGAGCTGTGTTTTGGAAGGTGCCTGTCCCTGCTGCCTGAGCACACCCCTCTCCATGCCACCACGAACACCACTGTGGTTATTCACTCCAGGACTGATTTTAATAAGGGGCACCTTTTCATAGTTACAATTGCACCCAAACCATGAGCTGTGGTAGCCAGGCTTACTGGGAGAGTCAAGTAAACAGGGAAAAAAAAAAAATTAAGGATAGGTTTGGCCTTAGTTTTAGGGTCTGTCTCATCCTGGTTTTACCTGATTTTTCCGCCTGCAGAGTCCCATCCCCAGCAGTGCCTGCTGTCCTCATGGGCTGCACTGAACTGCGCTATCAGCAAACCTCCAACCCTTACAAAGGAAAAAGAGAACATGAATTAGCTGAAATAAAAGACCTTGGCCAGATTGCTTTGTTGGATAAAGCACCTTTGTTGTAAGAATGTGGGAAAAGAGAGTCCAACCACAGCTCATCCAGATTCCTTAGGCACACACGCCCAGTGATATGTATTTGTGAATATTTTCCACGTTTATATTTGCTAACCAAACTAACCAGTTTTTACTTGTTTAATTACTGCCGAAGAAAGAGGAACTGTCAGTGCTTTAAGAGTTATGCCAAAGCACAGGGTGGGTTCTCTCTGATTCATATGCTGCATGTCTGCAGAAACCAAGACCCAGCATCAGGAATGCCAAGCACTTAAAAAAGCAGCAGTCCAGCTCTATGGTGTATTTTTTAATCTAACTCCCTCGTTAAATTAATGTTATTCCTAACTTTCCCAGCAATTTAACAGCGTATCAGCCATTTTATCAAAGCACAAGGAAACACAAAGAACTTTGGGGGGGGGTAAATGGATGGGATCTAACAGACTGGGCTATGCTAATGAAGTTTTATTCCTCTTATTTGCCAAGTGAATGAAAGTCATCCCAGCTCTGACTCTCTTTAGCTTCATTGGTACACAACATTACCACAGGAAGTACATGAAATAAATGCATATGATTTTTTTCTACCAAAGTGGAAAAAAAAATCTCTTGAGCTTTGCAGACAGAAAGACATGGAGGTGACCTATGTGATGCCTTTCTGAAAATCACCACCACCATTAAAAAACCAAAATCCTCATAGTTCAGAAAATTTTCAAGAAACTTGGTAGATTTTGGTCTTTCCATTCCCAGTGAAGATATAAGTTAGTGGAAGTGTAAAGTGAGGATGCCAGCTACCTCCTCTATATCCAAAAACTGGTCCTAAATCTCACAGGAAGAGAGGGACATGATACATAACAAGAAAGAAAATTTGGGGTAATATTCCAAGGACATTGGAGTGGGTTAGAATCAGGATGGAAAATGTGCTCTAATAAAGTCCCATAACATTGTTACCACAATGACATCTGCACTTGGCTTTGTGAGGATTTATATCAGGTTATAAGGGGACACACAGGGAAGCAGATACTTCTGGATGCACAGGAATGCAGCGTTCAGCCTTGAGGTGAATTTGCAAGGTGAGCCTGAACCCTTGCAGAGGCCTGAAATTTCTGCTCATCCATATTGCTCCCATGCCTCCTATCTGTTATTAAACTGTGGGATTTGACCTCCTTGCTCAGTCTTTTCATCTGCAAATTGCAAAAAGCAATAGTCACCTTTCTTGAAGAAAAGGATTTTAGAATTAGAGAGATGAGAGTGCTGCCTCTCACCATGGAAAAACCCCAGACAAATGCACAAAAAAAGTCAAGGTTTTCATGTAGGATGGCCACTACTCCATGCACCGTGGAATGAAGGAATGGGGGGCAGGAAAAGACAGACACTCCTCCTGGGACCTACAAAAGTAGCTGTCTAAACCTGGAGACTTCACATCTAGAACCACACATATGATACCCCTTTATAAGCCCTCCTGCAATTTACTCGTCACAGTATCCACGACAGGTAAATTAACTTAATTACAACCATCACACACTTGAGAAAACTGGGACACAGCAAAGAAGCAGCTCATTGTCACCACTGGCACTACAGCCCAGACCTTTCTGATGGGTAAATCACTTGTCAGAAAACACCAATTCAAGTTTTAGTTTCCTAACATAGGATTCAACCCAACACCCTGAGATTCGCCAAGTGTCCCTGAGGTTATTCAGAGGTAAACCAGGGTTTGTTTTATTTGTTTTGTGTGAAATTACTCCGCTGAAATGGCGTTGAAGAGAGAAGGGTTTTAGTCCTACAAATCTTGCACCTTGCAAGTTCAAGTAGTCTAGACAGTATATTTTATGCTGTGCTGACATGCATATGGAGGAACAGTTGAAGCAAGAAGCTTCATATCCATGATTTTAGCAGGAACAAGAAGGATACTGTTCAGGTATGTTTGTTATATACTCAGATATGCTGGTGGTGTCAATATGAGTTTCCCAGGGCCAGGTTCTAAATGCAGCTGTGCCCAAATGAAAAGTGACTCCCCATGACTCAATTAGCCCAGGTCTCCCCTTTCATTGTCCAATTAGAGACCAAAGGATCTTGTCACAGTTGTGTTCACAGCCAGTGAGTGGCTGTGTCCAGCACAATGTCATTCATTGCCATGTTTTGGGGGGGTTTTTGGGGAGAAATGCAGTTTTTGGGAGTGTTTTGGGGAGAAATTTGGGGCTGAAATTTGGGGCGAATTTTGGGGCTGTATTACCTGCTGTTTAGGAGACAAGTGATAAATTCATGGTCAGGAAATATACAGCAACAAGTGAAGGCACAGACAAACCAACGTAAGAGAAGCAGAACAAGTTTTGAAAGTGACTTTTGCTTAACAACAGCTCCCACCCAATAAAAAACTGCACTGTCAGTGGTAAGGAGAGATTAGGGAAAACTGGCATCACCAGAAAGGTTGTCCCAGAGAAAATCGCTGCCTAGAGAACTGCAAAGGAGAATCCAGTCCTTTTCCTGCCCTGAGCAGATCAGGTTTTGAGGATTTTGTGCAAGGCTCAAAACGATTTCCAATGCTAAATGTTAACAAGGTTTTCAGATAGTCCTGAGATGTTGGGATGTAAAGGCCAAATGAGATCTGTTTACACAAGCAAAATGGATATTTAAATAGAAAGCAGCCACCATGAAAAATGTTTTTAAAAATGCTGTTTTGGTTAATGCAACATACTGTACTTCTGCCAACAAAGGCAGTTTCTGATCAGGACATGCCATGCTTTCCTCTGGAGATTTTGCAGGCAGGGTGGTCTTCCATGAGGGAGGGGAAAGAGCTTAGTTAACATTACACATCCTTCATATATGCAGGCTGGTAAATGTAAGGCATTGCAGCTGTGCAGTTTGTCACCAAAAACCAAGCTGAAAGGAGTCTAAATGCAGGAGACCGACAGGAAAATGACCCAGCCACTCTCTACACCTTTGATTCTCCCCCTTCAAAATAAAGCAACTTCTCCTGCATTTGTGCAGCCTTGGTCTTTAGAGAGAATGGTCAGATGGAAAAGACAGGGGGGAAAAAAGGGACAGTGCAAAAATACCCTAATAAGTGACTTATTATTTTCACATAGACTGTGAAAGAAGCCTGCAGTCCCTTTATGCTACATTAAGTTAATTTTGATAGGAAAAGGCTTTGGCACTGGAAGAAGACTGCACTTTGTAGCACAGAGATCTAAATCCATTCTGGAGGTAGGGGCTGCTCTAAAGACCTCATCTTCCCTTGCCTTTACAGATTCCTGGAGAAATCACCTCTGTGCAAAGGAGGGATGTAGCTGGCAAATCAAGTGCTTTTCAGTGCAATGGCATGTAAGAAAGCATCCTCACCCAGTGCATGTTTAAACCCAGTGAGACCTGAGCACAGCTAAGGCTAAACATGTGCTGAAGTCTTTTTGTGAAACAGACACATGTGAGGAAACGCTGATCAGCTGGAAAATGGGATTCATTCTCTGGTTCATCCCCACTTTTCCACCTAGAATTTCCAGAGTTTGAAATATAAAGAGTCTATCTAAGTTAATAGGGAGATGTTTATGCAATTATATGTGTATAGCAGGTACAAAGAATTCATTTTAATATCATAAACACGGTGGTCACCTTCCAGGCTAAACAATTTGATCACTTGTTTTTATATTGGAGATCTTTAAAAAATCTGCAAGTTGGAAATTTTGTGTCTCTCTTTGAGAGGTGAAACAAAGTAATCAAGCCATACTATCTGACAGGTACTAATTCCAAGAAAATAGATATTACGCCAATTATCCATACCATTAATGCTGTTATTATTATTAACAATGCTTTCCATCCTGTGCAAAGCAAGCATTTGAAAGAGGGCATGAATACAAGATTATTATACCATTAGAACCATTCTCCTTTACCTCTGTGATTAAGATTAGAAAGACTTGGGAAACCTGTTTACCAGATTTCTTAAATTCCAAGGGTTTTAGCTGTAAAAATTCAGCTCTGGCAAAAAAGAATAATTTAGGAAAAGATGTCATCATTTTTTCTAATCTCAGCCAAAATTTATTCTGGAAGAATTTCCACTGAAATAGATGGGATTGTTCACAAAGTTGAGCCTTTCAGCATACATACAAGAGAAGGAATGCTGCACGCAATTTTGAGGCATTTTCCTACTCCCTTATTCCCAAGTTAAAATATAGTCGGGATGGCCACTTCAGCTTTCAGGCTCACAGCTTGGAGTGCTGCTCCAGAAGTGTATTCCCAGCTAAGATGGGATCACCAGTGAGTGGGACCAGCATATGGCTGAGCACGTGCAAGAGCACAGTTGGATGCAGAGCCCAGGCCATGGCTACTTCCAGTTGGGAGTTTGTGACCCGTCACATTCCTGCAGAGATTGTGCCACCGTCCCTCTTCTCCTCCACTTCACTGGATTTGCCATCTCTTTTGGCAGAACCTCCTTCCAGCTGCAGGTTTTAGGGCATGAGTGAAGTGGCTGGGGTGGACAGGAAGGGCAAGCTGGATCAGCAGATCAGTGTGAGATGAGGGCATCTTCAAAGCCGCTTTTCCCATATGCTAGCAGCTATGAGGAGGAGGAACAGCCCCATTCCAAGTTAGGATGATCCCATTTAGGGCTGAGGCATCCCTGCAATGTAGTCACAAATATACAGAGAGAGTAAGGATTTATAGTTTTTACACAACAGCATGACCATCAATAGGGTTATAAATCAAATGCTCATCAGTAACACCATGATTTTACTCATTTAATTCAATCTAATTCAGATCCTTCATGGCAGCCTTTGAGACAGGATGAAATGTTATTTTCTAGCTCACATCCACCCAAACTCCGTGAGATACATACCAGGCTCATGCTGCAATGACCTCCAAAATCACACTTGGCTCTTTGCACCTCGGGCTGCAAATCTTTCAAATCTGTCAGGTCATTACTTTGCCAGGTGTATATTCTGCCCACAGAACAGAAAAGCCAAAATATTGTCACTGCACAAGAGTAACCTGCTTTTAGAGATTTATCAGGCATATTTTTATACCAGATGGCCTACTTAATACCACAAACCATGAAAATCTATCTCTAATTTCTTTATAAAACACCTAACTTTCTGGGGCTTGTACCAAGCAATTGGTTCCAAAATTCTGAAATTAAACAATGGTAAAATCTACGTTACAAAAATAACATGTGGTAACACTAGCTTTGGAAGATTAGAGAAATGAGGCACAGCTACAACCTGCTCACCTTGGGCAGCCTTGATGAAGCACTCATGTAAACACAAGGGCACTCAAAAGGAACTACAATTTCCTGGAGGAAAATTCTCAGACTGCTACAGAAAACACCAAGATTTTGGGATACTCATCCAAAACATAAGATAGAGGATATGAAGAGATGTTACAGTGCAGAAAAGCTGTGCTTGGAAATCCTTGGTATTTTACAAGCCCCAGCCAGGTATTCCCAAAACAGAGGAAGAACTTGAAGGAAGGAGAAAGTCATGCTTAACAACAGGTCCTTGGTACTTAATAAACCATTAGCTTTTGAGACATATGCATCTCATGTACATATTTACATATTTATTGAGCCGTAAATATTTACCATACAGGGCTTTCCTGTTTGGTTTTCCCCCCCATAATACTATTTCAGAAGACTAAATTTAAAAAATAAAAATAATTAAAATTTTCCCGAGTTTTATATTGAAAAGAACAAAAGAACTAAGAGGTCTGACTCTCCAACTTTCTGAGACTACTTTCATTACTAAATGAATGAAGTAATTTTGTGACAAAAATCATTCTTAGAAGAAAAATATCCAAATATTTTATCCCTACCTTTTAGTAGGAATGGGTAATGTTAAATTTCTGCTGCACTAACTGCTCTGAAATGGCAATGTAAATTGATAAAACCAACCCAAACTGATCTGATTTGGTTCCCCCTTTTTTTTTTTTTTTTTTTTTTTTGCTAGAGGGTGGAATTTTTTTTTCTTTTTTCCTGACTAGTGAAAGACACCAGACAGTGATGTGGATGATGTGGTGAAAGCTCTGAAGAAAAAAAAATCTACTTAAGTCAAGGAATAGGGGAAGTGGTCACTCTGCAAGGTCATTTTCCTGTGAGACTCTGTGACAGCTGGAGAAAATTAACCAAAATATCTGCATTCCAGAGAGGTATAAAAAGAAGAAAGAAAGGGAGGGGAGGGGAGGGGTCAAATGTCTTGTGGAAACCTGTAGGAACGGCATTGGCATTTTCTATATGGGCTCACTCAATCTCGTTTCCTGACAAAATTCTACAAAAATAGGAGGAGATTTTTAAAGTCTCAGAGGGTAGTCAGGCAGCCAGCTCCCTTAAAAGTCAGCAGGACATTCATTAAACTTGAACAGATTAGCTGCATTGGATCTTTTATCTGATGCTGGCACAGGGGCCACACAGAAATCTTATTCCCAACACTTTATTACCATTTAAAGTGTTACAGATCAGTCACACTTCCGAAGAGGAAGAGTTTGGAAGACAGCACTACTACCAAGGTATCAGATGGGTTCTTTGGTTTCCATGTTTATATTTCAAGGAAATAGCCAGTGAATGCCAAATTTGTTTCCACAGTATTTCTGAATTCTCAGCATTGCTTTTGTTTTGTGATAAAGTGAAACCAAAATTTTTTCAAACATTTAAAAAATTTATTCATATTCTTTTAAAAAATCCCACAGGTTTTCATGCCACATTTCTCTCAGGCCAAAACTAAAATTGAACTTTAAAGCCTGAATCCTGTCAAAATTAGTGTGTTTTTGTGAAACATTTTGACTCTGCCAAAGTTGAATATTAATTGAAACCATACCTTCCTACCTTCAGAGCACTTCCATCCCTGGATGGATCCTCTGGTCATTTCAGATTACTCTGGGGAAAAAAACCCCAAAAACCAAAAAAACAAAACAAAACAAAAAAAAAAAAAAGAAAAAAAAAGAAAGAAAACAAAGTTTCTTTGAGATGAAGCAGCTCCCTGTTTTAATTTCAAGCAATGAAATTAATTCATGCAGGAGGGATTCTGAGGTAACAAAATTCTGCCCAAGTCCTTCTGCAGACCCAGGCTCAGGCACTCCGTCAGTGGAAGCAAGACAGACACAGGCAGGACTCAGCGGGTGACATCCATGAGTAGAGGCAAATTAAAGGGACTCAAAAGCAGAATTAAGATATTTTTCAGACTCCCAGGCATTACTGTTGAGGTGAGGATTTCAAAACAACACAGCTGTCATTTGAGTAACTAAATTTTACAGACCACTCTGTGTCTGTGACCTCCCACTGCAAGATACAGAGCCAGTTTTCCCTCTGAAAATTCATCTACCTCTTGAGGTTTTTTCAGGAAGCTGAGCCTTTCCAAAAGCCCTGCGCTAAAATCATAAGCCTTTCTAAAATTGCTGAAAGGAGGCGGAAAGACAAACAAATACTACAGAGAACTCTGGGACATCGCAACCCATACCAGATTATCTACAAGTGGAGGAGCAGCTACTCCACATCTGCAGCAAGGCTGTGTGTTGTAGTGAGAACTGGACATTCCTGCCCACTGCTGTTTCACATTCCTTACATCCAGGATGTTATAGCATGGCTTTTAGTCAGCAAAAGCAGGATCTGCAGAGAAAGCTGCTGAAGGATTTCATGTGGTCTCCGAAACCTAACTCAGCAACACTGCATTCTCTCTAGTGCAAAACACCACCAAGTGTCTTTTCCTCATGGCTTCACCACTTTGTTTGAAGTCTCTGCCCACAGTTATCACAATGTCACTGCTCTTCATTTAACCTGATTTTCTCAGGCAGTTTACCTAATTTGTGGAGTGAAAAGAAAACAGTGTCTGATTAGGGAAGACAGATTGGTTTGGTTTTGTTTTCTCAAAATTTATTTTGATTTGCTCATTCTCTCTTTTCCTTTATCCTTCAGATGATAAATAGCTGTGAAGGAAATAAGAGAGCTCCAAAAGGAGAAAAAAATAAAAGGATGTGGAAGTTTGCATTACTAACTCCACTTAATGCTAGCCTCTTGTTGTGTTTGGAATCTGATATAGGTATTGTCCAGGTACCTACAAAAATTTCCCTGACTATTTACAGAACAGATAATGGTTCAAAATAAGCATTAAATTGTCCAAAATCTGAACTTAACCAGTTCAAAACTCAGGTAACTCTAAAACACGTTGAATTCACTTCTTTTTAAAGGAAGTATTTAATTTGTGCATTTGTTTAATTTTTAAATGGACCAGAAACAGAAGTTCAAAATGTCACATTAAACCTTGCTTTCAAAAGATTGCTGCTTGAGCTTTACCTCAGTGAGATGCAGAAAACTCCAGATAAACTATTCAGCTTGTTATCTGAACTAAAATGCTGATCATTTGAGGATTACTCAGCTCCCTATCTTTACCAGACACCTTTTTTTACCCATTAGTGCCTCTAAGCCATCATAAAACCTCTCCCCACACAGGGGGTTTTCTTGACCTGGTCATGGCTGTGTTTATTCCTGACATGGAAGCGGCAAGTTTACCAGAACAGCTTTCCTGGGTACTCTGACTGCTTATTGCTATTCATAAGGAAGAAGGGGAGTACTTCATAAGAACCTTACTGGTACTTGTCATATTCCTCTCTTAATACTTTTCTGTGGTTAATTTGATTAATTTTTAAAAGGCAAATATTGAAATACATTCATTGACATCCCGTTATCTGTGGTTGTTTACATATGAGAAGACAAATCCTCTCCTCCACTCGAAGCCAAAATAAACAGATCTTGTACAGGCAAGTTCCAACTGTCTTGGGGTGTTGGATTTATCACCACAGGCTGCAGAGCTGTTTGATGCCTGTTCCTGCACCCCAGGTATGCTTTTTTGCAAAGTTGCTGTGTTTCCTAGAGAATCTTCAGGCACAGTTAGTAGCTTTTAGCCTTGACTGAAGCAATGTCAACTTAGCAACCTTTTATTTTTACATTATTAATTAATAAAGAGAAGAAAGACATGACAACGTTAAAAGAAGATATTTGGCCTATTTACCTGCCTTGACTGTGAGCCTGAAAAGCACTGTGAAAGGCTGGGTGATCTGACTTTTTAACCTAATTTTCAAATTAGCTAATTTTAATGAAAAAATGAAGTATGTAAAAGCCCTTCACACCTTTCTATTAAGGTGTGCAGTATCTTCATACCAGACAATTGCAAGGACAAAAGAATACTAAATTATTTCTTAAAAAGTCACAGAATAATTCACTAACCAGTCTCCAAATTCTTCACTGAATTTTGTGTTTGAAAATCTACCAAGTCTTTCTCAAACAAAAAGAATTTCTAGTGAATTAGCTATCTATCTATATATATACCAAATAATAGTGTCCTATTGAGGAAAAACCCACCAGCTTTTATGTTTCAAATTATTATATTTATAACCAAATATATAAATCTGAAACCACGTATTTGATAAAAGCATGGGGAGTAATGTTGAACTCATCTGTGAAAGTCTCTGCAGCAGAGCTGAAAACCAAAATAAACATTAAATTAAATGTTACCAGTACTTATCATACAAGGTGATGTTCTGGTATTTGCTTTCAGGTAAGAACATTCCTCATCAAAAACTTATTTTTCCTGGATTATCATTTTTAAAAGAGATTTGAATTTTTAAAAGTTTTTGAATTATTTTCTACTACTAGGAAGGTGAGTAGATTATAAGTATTTTTGTTCCATGGATCAATCTCCATTGCTTTGCATACAGGGTAGCCTCAAAGTGTTACCATTAACAATTTACACCCACTTGCTGGCCATAAATGACTTTCCAGGTCCAAGGCAGTGGATTGTAAAACTGCTGACTTCACTGCTGGAGCACTGCAGAAGAGAAGAAACTGGATGAGACAGAGCAAGTCCTAAATGCCTTCCATAATTAACAAACATGGCAAGACAAGTTATGAAAAACAAAAGCAGACTGGACTTCAAGATTTATGCTTGAAGTTTGGTACTTTTGAAGAACTGCCCAACTACAAAAGCCTCTTTTGATCTACATTAATTGAAAGCAGTTAAAATTCAATCACATGTTTACAGCCACAGGTTTAAAACCTACTCCTAGTCTTGCATCAATCTGTAACTCACTGATCAGACAGGAATGCCTTCCCTCTGCAGAGGACACAAATCTAATGGCAGCTGTCTTCAGTTCCAGCTGGAGAGTTTTACAGCTGTGGCCTCAGAATTCCCTGATCTCAATCCTGACTACATCCACAATGAGGATCATTATCGCTTGTGGAAGTGATGGGGCTTCTGCAGATGAAGCCACTTGTTCCTGGGTTGGTTTCATGAGGTAATAAGAGAACAGGATTCAGCTGGGTCTGACACAATGCTTCCTGAGCTGGTCTGAGATAGAGAGAGCAGCATCTCCTTTTTTTGGGAGGCAGGAGATGGAGTTGACAGTTTGCAGTGGCGTTGGTCAGCAGAGTGAAAGCACCATGAGCACACCTGTAGGGGGATGCAGCCAGCCTCACCTTTGACCAGGTGAAGTAAGGAATAAGGAATCAAGAAACCACATTTATTCCCAAGGTTGCTTTTAGATTAAAACCTGCAGGGCAAACCAGAAATGCCACCAGACAACAGGACTCCATCTCACATGACAAGGACAGATCAGAGAACTCCTTGCCCACATCCAGCAATCTGAACCAACTGCAGGAGCAATACTCAAGCCCAGCTCTGGAACCGCTCACAAACCAATCCACTTCTGTATCTTATATTCAAGATTCATGAACCCCTACTCTTTCAGATCTCCCCAAAAACACTGAAAGGTAAAAAAAATCTGCTGGAATATTCCATTACTTTATGTACCAGGAGAGCTGTGCTAAAGAGCTTGTGCTATTGTACTGTCTTGACTAATAGTTTGTGTGACATGCATAAGGAAGACCAGATATTTGCAAATTTAAGGACTTTTTTTTGCCCAAGGACAGCTTGTAAAACCCATTAACATGAATTGTGTCTGAGCTGATGAAGAAAAAAGAAAACACTGAATCCAGACCTTCAGTATTTTATTGGTGTTTCTGAACTTTTATTAGCTGTACTTTCTTCCATAAAATCAATTTAATAAGGTGAGCAGTGTTTTGGTAATGTATCAAAAGCAGTTCTTCTCTTCAAAGGGCATCTTTTTCACTCAATCTCTCCTCTAAAGACAGTGACATTAGTTTTGTAAATTAATAAACAGGCCAGCATCTGAGGACTGCATGAAGCCTCCATCACCCCTTATTGTGCTTTCTCTTCTGACCCCACTTTCCAGTGCAGGGCCCTCATCTCGACAACAATACCCTGAAAGCCTGTGTGGCACTCTGGGATCACACTTGAAAAGGCCTTTGGCTGAAGCTGGCTTTCAAGGAGGGGGGACAATTGGCAAGAGGCCTGTGGCTATTCATGCAGAACAGGCAGTGAAAAATGCCTGAAGTCAGATTCAGGGGTGGGCAATGCCCAAAAAAGAAAGCCCACATAACATGAATGGCTGCTGCTAGGAGACTAAAGCCAAAGGCATGCCACTAGCAGGCCTCCATGTGCCGACATCAATGGGTTCATCCTATCCCTATTAGGGGCCTAAAATGATGGAGAAACATGAGAAGTGACTACAAGCAGGAAAGGAAAATAATACCAAAGTACACAACGGTCAATGCTTATATTGTTATACTAAACACTCAGGAGAAGGAAATAATATTTTCGATATTCAGCACCTTTTCTGCTGGCAGGGGTTGCATGGGTTGCAAAATCTGATAAGCAAAGTAGCCATGGCACATTTTCTTGGAGGAAGAAAGCCACGCACTTCAGTAATTATTTATTTCTCATGCCCATAATTAAGCATGATTATAAAAACATATTGGAAAAACCAGGCCTGAGTTAGAGTGGCTCCAGACTAGGTGCTGGAGCAGCTCCAGCATCCTGGCTGTGAACACACAAGTCCAGTTTGGTTCCAAACCCAGTAGTGCTGGTCGGAGGGGAACAGGAAGTCTACACGTTTATTAAAGGAAATCACTTTAATGCACCACAAAAGCATTTCAGCAGCATACAAATGACCCAAACCTCAACTGTGCTCAGGGTTAGGAAGGCTGAGAGGTGCTGTCTGCAGTGCCAAAGGCCTCTAGTCCAAAAAAAGCCCATTGTGAAGAATTTACATTGCTTTAATTCAACAAGTAGCTCTGTTTTTTCCTCTTATAAAACACAGCTAACCCCTCATATTAACATCCTTACATTTCACACTGGAAAGCACAGACTGATGATCTCTTTTGAAAGAAAGGAGGCTGTGCACACCTTTATTAATTTCAGCATCATTCTGAAAATGACACAACAGTTTCTGTAGGAACAACACATCCTCTCTAAAATCCTTTCTATTTCAGTACAGATGTTGGGTCTTGGCTAGCAAAAACCTTGAAAAAATGAATTCCAATGTCTAGTCATGTTTGGACCAATTTCTAGGCATTATCTCAGCTCTTAAAAAATGATCATATTATTTAGTTTATGAGTAATAATGTCTGACTAAAAAAGGTAGAAAATACAATGTGATACTATAATCAAGTGATTTCTTTCAAGGGGTGATGTTTATTATTTGGTGTGGAAGAAACCTCCCCGTCTTGCTTTTTCAATTATCTATTCCTGAAATCTGAATTTCCAACCCTTTCTAAGTTTGTGAACAACCTCTTTCGTTCCTGCACTCAGTGGTACAGCTGCTGGAAGGAAAGAAAGACCCTCATTATTGCTGTGCTCTGCCCTACACCAGGGGTAGGAAGGAAGTAGCAGTCCCAGCCAAAAGAGGGAAGAGCAGTGGGAGTCAGCCTGGGATTTCCCTCGTTTGGTTGCTGGTTTGGGTATGTAACTGGGTGGGCAAGTGGTGAATCTGATGCTCCTCTGGGGGCAATGAAGTAATCTGCTGCTCTGCAGTGGGAGTCGGGAAGGGGCTGTGCACGCTACAGCAGCAGAGCTGCCGTGATGAACTGAGACGTCAGGGAAGGCTCTACAGCAACAATTCAGTGCTGTTTGTCTGTCCATTTGGGTTAAAAATTTTTACATCCATGATGGAGTCAGTCTTAGGCCCAAGTGTGATCTCTTGTGTTTCTCTTTTATCTAAAATTGCTCCTGTAAACGACTTTTAGTCATGTAAATTTCTACTTCCAGCAGAAAATCTGTGCCTGTTTTGTATCTTCTCGTACATTGACGAGCAACGTCTCACTGCTTTAATGTTTGAAAAAGCCTCAAGAACACCAAAAGCCTCATATAGTCTTTACAGATTAAACATATTTATAGGTCTTATATACTGAACAAAGGGATGTGAGTAAGGCTAAATGCAGCTACACTGCTGCTCTGCCAGAGGAACTTCATCTCTTGGGTGGTTGTGATTCCTGTGGCCTCTCAAGGTTGAGTATTTGGGACTTGGTATTCACTCTATTCAGGGGAGCAAGTAGAGGTGTTTATGACATGTGGCCAAGCCCAATCCTGTAATCCAAGAAATTGAAAACTCTGTCATAATTTTCCCATACTTTGAGGCCACTGCTTCTCTTCCTTTCTTTTTCATGGATGAGCAAATAATTTTCCCCCCAACAAAAAGATGAATCACTACAGGACTTTGTAAAGCACAGAATTAAAAACATTTGCAAATCACAAAATTATATTTGAAAGATTTAAGTTTACTTTTGAATGTGAAGCATCACGCAAAATAAAAGAAGAGTCAAGACCTGTAAGATCCAGTCTTGCCTCCTTTAGTGAACAGTTTATCCACATTTCTAAGGCTGGAAATTAAAAAGTCCTGTTCACTTACAGGGGTTTTCTGTGAATTTAATGTAGACATATATATATACACACACACACATTATCTATCTATCTATCTATCTATCTATCTATCTATCTATCTATCTATCTATCTCTCCTCATCAATCCTGTGGCAGGACAAACTAACTCTTTGGATATGTCTTTCTCTCTCCAGGAATTAAAGTTGCATTAGGTACCATAGGTAAGTTCCTAATGTTCTCTAGACAAAAAAGTTAGACTGAATCTTTTCCACTCCAAACAACAGGAATTTTACTATCTTGGATTTCAGTTTATCTTGCACACCCCTTTCAATATCCTTACCAGTTGCAAAGGGCATTTTTATAGTTTCCCTTATTTAGTTAGTTATATTGCCACACACAAAGTGATATATTCAACACACATCAGATTTGACAAGTAAAAAATACTTGACTGTTTCAGGCTTTTCAGGATTCTTCAATGGATTTTGGATATAATTGGTGTCAATCGAAGGAGGACCTTCCTAGCTTTGGGAGTTGAGAAAACAACCTTCCAAAGCCTGAAGAAATATATCTTTTTAAAATTTGTGAGATCTGAAAGGAAAAGGGTGGGTGGTCTGAGCCCTTCAGAAGGTCTCTGATCTTCTGACCCATTAGACCATTAGTTCACCTAACCCAACCAATAGCTGTTCGAGTCTAAGGGTATAAAGAAAGGTGGCAATAAAAATAAATTACTAAACAAAAGCAATAAAAATAAGCAGTTCAAGGCTTTTTTTCCTCCAGTGAGATCTGAAAAGTTTATAGGTTGTTCGATCCTATCCATTCAGTCAAGACACCTACTTGATCTTGCCAAGAAAAAGCAAGATTAAGCTACCACAGGTGCCCAACTATAGAAACAGGGTAAGTTACTGACACCAAGTCTTTGCTGTGTGTGCTGCTCCTCAGTTTGATGTTTAGCCACTGCTTCCTGCTCAGACCAAGAGGTTTTGTATATTCTGTATACAGAAGCAGCAAATCCTACTTAATAATCATTGAACTGCAAACACCAAGGCTGTTGGGACACAGCAGAAGTCACACATGGATGCCCTGGCTGGACTGCAGGAGCTGCCCATATACACATCTCCCAGCTCCAGCTCCACACAGAACAAACTGTAGCTCTCAGACTTTTGGCCAAGGGGCTCTGAAAAGTCAGGATCTCATTTAACTTGTTGCTTCCTTGCGGTTGAAAACATTGAGGGAAGGGCATACATCTCACTGGGTCTTACTTATCAGCAAGCAGAGCCAGACAGCATGTGGAAAACAAGAATATCCTCCTAACAGAAAAACCATTAGGCAGCACTTGCTCTCTATTTGAAAACCAGAAATAAGGTGCTTTTTCAGTGAAATAGCAAACATCCACATGGAGCCTTTCCTGGGGTTTTGAGGCTGGGGAAAGACTCCCCAGTCTGATTATAAATAAAACATTGCTGCTAAGGAAAAAATATAATGGCTGAGGCATTGTACTGGAGATTCTGCCCATGTTTTCAGATATACTTCATGCTTGTGGGTCGTTCTCTTAATCTCTCTGCTAAACCCTTGGTTCCTCTGTGCAGAATGGATATCATCATTGTCTTTGTTTGCCTTCTAAGCACCCAGTGAGGGAAATATGTCTTAATGCACAAGAAACTACTAAAACACACAGCCTGAGTATTGCACATTCTCACCAACACTGATTTCCCGCACTTTCAGCTCCTCATTTTTAGTTGCTTGTGGCATTTTCCCAGTTGCTAGATAGGAGGCTGATCTCTGGGATTGTTGGTGGGAGCAACTGAATTAAGGCCAATGCTGCCCATGGACAGGGAGCCTTCTGCAGCGTCTCCACAGAGATGGCACAGCAGAGAGAGCGCTGCCTGTGCCACCAGCTCAGCCACGGAAAAGATGCAGTAGAAACACCCAAGGATGGTGTTGGCTCTGGCAATGGGCTGCATTTCACTCACCATGGCTCTAAGAACATTTCCAAATTGCCTTCATCTTTAATTTATAGCCACAGCCACACAGTGGCTTTATTTAGAAGATGGAAGCCTGAAATATGAACTTCCAGCTGTTCTCTGCTCCCCTTTGGATCCAGCATGGATCCAAGCACCATAGCATACTTCCCTGAGTGTAGCCATAGGACTTACCACATTTCCTAGCTTGTCTGGTCATTTTTTTTGAGAGTCTCATTGCTATAATTCTTTTTTACAGCTGGATACAGGCCTGGAAAAAAAGCCCTGAGCCTCACGCCAAGATAAAATATTGCAAAAAATAAACTAAGAGTTGTCTGCCCACTGTATCTATTCCAGTGGTCCTTTACTTAATAGAATGTACTTAATTTCATGTCAGTGGGTGCTACCTCAGCAATGAAGGCAGGACTGGGCTTACATAGTCAATAATTGCTTAAAACCTCATTCTTGATGAATAATAATCAGTGGTATGAGGACTGAGATTCCAAAGGCATGGAAAAAATATTGTCACCTGAGGAAGATATTGCAATAAAAGTGTGAACAAAACTGGATTATAGGACATACTTGGAGAAGATTTGATAAACATCCATATAGAAACATTCTGGATACAGTGGGAACACAATTTGATAGGGGTAAAATCAAACTTGAGATGCAGTATTGCTAATTATTGCTAGGCAGCAGTACCACTGCTTCCCAAAGCAGACATTCTTAACAGTTCTCTTATCCAGTGATTCCTTTAGCGAAGTCTGAAGGTAACCAAGCACATCTAAGCATTTAACTGAAGCAACAAAGTCAACTGCACTGTCCACAAGCTTGAAAAAAATATCCTGAAATAACATTTGGAACCCTGAGTCCAGGACAGGAGAAGAAGTGGATCCTAAGCCCGGAGGTGAGGTCAGTTCTTCCTCTTTTCCTCTCCAGATACAGCAGGGGGTTCCCTGCCCATCCTTTCCCCAGATAAGTGGCCGTCCCTACACTGACAAGGAGAGGCACAACCCATCCAATCTCTTCCCAGTTTGATTTCATGGCAAACTAGTGGCAAACTACATAGGGGATTCCATAACAACAGAAATACTGAAAAATAAAATCTTCTCATGACTTGTCTCATTGCAGCTGTTCTTTTTGCCCTGTTCCCCTTGTGTAATTTTGAGGGCTGGTAAAACTGCTTTTGTATCTACAGTAAGTGGCTGTGATACTGCAGAAATGGCAGGTTTTTATTAGCTGAGCTGACTTCTGAAGTTAGGAGGAATTCACACTCCCTTTCTCTAAAGAGCAAGCTCTCATTCTCCTACTTTTAAAAGACTTTCATTACGTCTTACAATAAATCTATTGAATAACTACAACGGGTTTATCTGCTTCTCGTAACACGAAAAACTTACCTAATACATTCAAAATCTAAAATCAGACATTTCTTAATCATCTGTTGAACACAGTCCCCCTTATTTTTCCAGACTCAAGCCATCTGAAGCTGATCATGAAACCTTGCTGTTTCAAGATCAGTCCAGTCAAGGTTGCAGATTTCAGCTGCTATTTTTGATTTTAGCATTTTAATATATTAAAATGCTCCAAAGAATAGATAATGTATGTATTATAACCCTTTTCATTTATGACTTTTTTGTTTTTATTTTATCCCTGAAGATTAAATACATCAGATGCCAAAATTAACTAAATCCAAATGTTGAAGTCACAACACAACAGTTTGCCTTCCCAGCACTGCTATCTTCTTCTAATAAAACTGATCACACCTATCTGTGATTACAGACCAAAAAAGAGTGTGTTGAGGCAGGCTTTGACTAATCCTTCCCCTGGTCATTAGCAAGGACTAATTGTTTCCAAACATCCACAGAGGTGGCACATTCTTTGTACCTGGAGGCTTGTTTGCCTTCAGCCTCAGTGATTACAAAAGTATTGCCCCTGGTTAACTCTGAAGCCTCTGTCAGTAACTCTGACTGCATCATAATTCACTTTATTCTATTTGATCCTGTCCTTAGTTTAAGTTGTTCTCTGGGGTATTGCTAGTTCTGCTGTTGCTGGGTAAATACTGCAGTGAGGGAAAAAAAATGGGGTTTGCATATTTAATTTCATGCCTTTGCTTCAAAATTGTGTACGTATTCCATTTATGACGGTGTAGGAGGAATAGCTCAAGTGTTCAGCCCCAGTTCAACAGTCATGACCACTGCAGAGCTGAAATGTGCAGGCAGAGAGTGGTGTGCTCCACATCACAGGAGATGGAGAACATTCCTTTCCAACATGGAATTTGAATTCAATATGGTTTTTGAGATATTCATTGCTCTGTCATGGAAGACCAAAATGAGGGAGGTGGGAGGCTGAAGGGTGGTTCTGGTGTCTGCAGCCAAATTGGTACCCAACCTTTCCTTTTTAAAATTGTGTTTCCTTTTTTAAATGGTGTTGTGTTTAGTCTTTGGAAAAAGCAGATAACACACTAGAAATTATTGCTTTACGCAAACCCATACCTTGGGAAAATCATACCAGGTTATAACTAATAAACCAACAAAACGCTTGAAATGATTGTAGCAGAGTTCTGTGTGCTGCAAGAGATCACTTCATGCTGGGTGAAAAGCAAACAGCAGCTCTTTTTTTGAGGGGGAGTAAGAAATTTTCTTCACCTACCCAAAGGTGTTCCAGTCAGCACTCTCAAGGGACACCTGTGCGTGAAATGCTCATCTCCAGATGTGGATATGTGGTCACTGGAGAACAGACCAGTCAAGATGCAGAAAAACAGATTTAGGAAAAAAAACCCAACCAAACAAAAAAACCCTGGAAATCAAGAGAAGCATTTGCATTTCTAGTCAGCATCATTCTCAAAAAGTAAGCACTACAGGATGTGGTTATTTTTTCCCCCCTTTCTATTTTAATTAAAAATAGCACAAGCTGAGTATGTCCATGTTTGGCTGTTTGGGAATTTGGTGGCACTCCCTCTCTGGCCCCACATAAATTTGATTTTCCTGCAGCAGATCTGGGACAAATTTTGCTCTGATGTAATACTTCATGCCAGGCAACTCAGTTTATGTCAGGTCCAACAGCTCTGAGGCCAAGCACGGGACAGACAGAGACACTCTGGGCAGTGGCAGGCTGTGCACAGCCACATTTCTAGGCTCTGGAAAGCAAAACAAACACAGCCCAAATGCTGTGGAACAAACCTGGGCCCGTAAGTCCAGGCTGAATGAAACAGAGCTCAGTGCAAACACAGTCCAATGGCAGTGGAAAGCAAACTTAGGCAAATAAACTCCAGGCTCTGTGAAACAGAGCACAGATAGACACACTCCAAGCACAAGTAGGAAAGCAAACAGAGACAAATATAGTCTAAACTTAATGAAGCAGATACATGAAACAGTAGCTGTCTCACTCTCCAAGCAAAATCTAAGTAACTTAGTCCAAAATCACTAAGCTGAAGCATTTGTGGCTCTCTTACAGGCAAGCTAGAGTGTTAACCTTCCCTTCTCATATCCTTCATGTCTTCCACTCACTTTCAGCGTGGGAGGCTTATTCTCCATCCCTCAATGGCCCACAGTAACTGCTGTGGATCAAAAGCTTTCCAATTTTTGCATGCCCTCAGCAAAATGTGAAGACTTGCAGTGTTTCAAGGCAACATTCAAATTCAGCAAGGACACCTTACTCAAACATATATATATATATATATATATATATATATATATA